>NC_141539.1:24481315-24637368 GCF_021556685.1 Rattus norvegicus | reverse complement strand
CCTGGCCAAAAATCAAGTATCTGAAGTGGATAGGTCATTCTAATGTCAGTTATATCCTTACCAAACCTTTATTACAAATACTTTTTTCCTCACTTGTCTCCTTCCCTGAGCAAACATGACATAAACCATTTCCACAAGAGCCTTTCCCAGAGAAATTAAGGTCAGTGAAAGGCCAAATCGAAAGGTGACAGATTTAGAAGGATGAATGATGCATTTCCTAGCTGAACTAGGAACACTGAGGTAGGTTTTCCTTTTAGTAAATATTTATAGACTGTGAGAAATCACAGTGCTTATGTGCTTATGTAAAACAGGATGGAAAATAATCTTTAACCCATTGCTCTGATTTCCAATAAGATATGACATGTTGACCCCGCGGATCCCGGCCCACAGCAGCTCTCTGCTCCCAAACCCTGTGGGAGAGAGACCTCACCGCCTGATCAGGTGGGCACTCCTGAGGCTGCAGAGCGGAGGAGACCACCAACACTGCCCACCCCTGCCCACATCCCTGGCCCAAGAGGCAACTGTATAAGGCCTCTGGGTTCTTGTAGGGGAGGGCCCAGGAGCGGCAGGACCCCTGCGCCTGAGACACCGCCGGAACCTGAAGGAAACAGACCGGATAAACAGTCCTCTGCACCCAAATCCCGTGGGAGGGAGAGCTGAACCTTCAGAGAGGCGGGCGCGCCTGGGAGGCCAGAAGAGACTGCACTCTGCGCACCTCCAGACACCAGAGGAAAACACCAAACGCCATCTGGAACCCTGGTGCACGGAGGCTCCCGGAAAGAGCAGCGCAGATCTTCCCGGTTGCTGCCACAGCAGAGAGGACTTAGGCAGTACCCCACGAGCAAACTTGAGCCTTGGAACCACAGGTAGGACCAACTTTTCCCCTGCAAGAAACCTGCCTGGTGAACTCAAGACACAGGCCCACAGGAACAGCTGAAGACCTGTAGAGAGGAAAAACTACACGCCTGAAAGCAGAACACTCTGTCCCCATAACTGGCTGAAAGAAAACAGGAAAACAGGTCTACAGCACTCCTGACACACAGGCTTATAGGACAGTCTAGCCACTGTCAGAAATAGCAGAACAAAGTAACACTAGAGATAATCTGATGGCGAGAGGCAAGCGCAGGAACCCAAGCAACAGAAACCAAGACTACATGGCATCATCGGAGCCCAATTCTCCCACCAAAATAAACATGGAATATCCAAACACACCAGAAAAGCAAGATCTAGTTTCAAAATCGTATTTGATCATGATGCTGGAGGACTTCAAGAATACAATTTCTAGGCTTGAAAGTAAAATGATGCTATCTGGTGCTGGATAGAGGAGCCTTATTTTTTTATTATGGCAGCTTGCTATTTTTGTAACATGGTGATTTGGTTGAACACAATAAAGTACAGTAGTAACTGATCTCCCCTTCTTCCTGGATGAGTGAGGAGATGATTAAATGTTGATGTCAGCATCCTTGAGCATATTCAGATGAGCTTCTGCTTCTGTTGAAAAGGATGCTGTGTTTGATTGTGGTCCGAAGCTTTGAAGCACTACTTGGCATCTCCTTCCTTGGAGGTCTCACTGTTTAAACATAACAGATTTGATAGCTTGTTGGTAAGGTGAGGTCCAGCTTGTCTCCACTAGGTCATCTTCATGTGAATCCGGTGGTTATACGGTTTTGTTCTAGGGATATTTCATTTTTTTAATAACGGTTTTAGCTGACATTCATGGAGAGAATGAATCCTTAGAACTGTGCCACTAGTGAAAGGAAATCCTGTCAAGAGTATGTTTCTTTACAAAGCTGTGTCACACCATCCTTTGGGCCCTCTGCTGGAAAAGTAGAATCAAGTCTCAAATAATGCCTTTTAAATTGTATCCTCTAGTATTATAGATGTAGGACAGTACTGTATCATACCTCTGTGGATGTAAAATAGCTTGTACCTGCTTTATGACACGTAGTAGTGACCGTGCTTTATCAGAGCTGTTTTTAATGATGTTGCTCAGAATGTTTTCTTTCCAGATGATGATTGAGAAGCTAATTTAAAAAAAAAATGGTGCCAGGTACCACAAGAGTAACAGAACTGTGCTGTTTTCTCGGGTTTTGTTTTTTTACTTTTTTTTTTTAATGGAGTGTGCTGGATGTCTCTACAGTTTTGTTCAGATGACTGCAGAACCTGGAAAAGCTGTTGCTGCTGTTGATGCATAACACACTGCTATTATTGGTCTTTTTATATAAATATAAATATATATACAGATATATAATTTGAATTTTTGGAAACTTTAGCTGTGCTGTCAACTTTGGAAAAAAGTATCCCCGTTTACTGTGTTGAGTTGGCACTGTACAGAAATTAACAGCCATATTGGTCTAGAAATGTTGAACTTAAGTTTTTTCCATTTGTACAGGGGTAACACACTGTATTAAATATGTAAGGTCTTACCTACGTGGGTTTGATTACAAAAACTAATAAAGTATTCTCTAAATTTAAAAAAAAATATATGACATGTTGAATATTTTCACATTCATCTAATTGTTTTATATTGTTTGCAGAAGAATAAATGACCTGCAAAGAATTTGAATAAATGTCATGTAAAGTAGACAAGGATAATTAAACAATTACCTTTTTAGGGATAATTTTCACTAGCAATATGATAAGTTAATTAAATGATGTAGTAAATTGATGATCATATAAACAATTATCCCAATTTCCCTGTAACAAGATTTTCCCCAGCCAGAGTTTTCTTGTTCTACTTGGATGTGAGATGCAGACTCCATTGATGGAGGTGATTTTTTGACATTGCACCTTTTTAAGTTTATACACCCAGCAAGCCATTTCTCCTGGTGATCACTCTGGTTGGTTGCTAATGGAACACCTGGAGACCAGACTTCACTGTTTTATATGACTTACTTGATTTCTTACTTTTCAGGTCTTTCCCAATGCATTTATTCTAAGGTCAGATTGGTCTATCCAAAACTTGTCTTATATGTGTGTTATTTCATTCCCACACACTTTAATCATTCTGAGAAGTATGTAAGAACATTTACCATATTTATGCAACATAAATCTTGACACTTTCACAAAAGATGCTAGAATATATATATGCAGCCCAACTCAAAGATTCTCAAAGATACAGTCTTCTTCACCCTTCATTTCCTTCAACTCGGCAAGCTCTTTACTTTAGCTAAAATGCTAAATTATGTTGTTTTCCTACAAATACCATGAATGTGACTCAGGGTTTTGTGTGTGTGTTTATTTTTTAATTACAATTCCTTGGTTTCAAATATTTATTGACTAATTCTTGCCTAATCTTGTATCATGTTTATAAGTTCATATTGATTCCTACATGCTATAAGTAAGCCTATATTGACACCAGATTCTAAACTAACATCTTTTAATGTAAATCTACATGGGTTGCAATAAGTGATTAATCCTCTCTAATCTGGAGGGCAGCAGTAGCACTAGTTTTTCTCTACCCCTCCTCTCCTTGTGTTATCGATTCCTAAATGAAAGACAGACAAGCAGCCTATATTTAGTACACCTTAATCGGCCCCGTAGCTGGGCCATTCCCAAGCACCCACGTCAATAACATACTCTCTCCTATGTTATTCCTGATTACTATTTAAGAAATCCTATATTCCATTCTGGCTACCCTGATGCAGTGGGGGTGGGGGGGTGCTTGGTCCGATCTTTGTTATGCTTTCTCTGCTGCAGCTCTCAAGCCTGGACCTTATCCCTTGCCACCCTTTTTTTTAAGAAGGATGGTCTGAAGGTTTATATTTATAAGCTTATTTTTATTGGATATTTTATTTACATTTCAAATGCTGTACCCCTTCCCAGTTTCCCTCTGCAAATCCCCCATCCGATTCTCCCTTCTCTTTACCTCTAAAGAGTTAAAGCAGCCCCCTATGCTGGGGTATCAAGCCTCCACAGGACCAAAGGGTTCTTCTCCCATTGATGCTAGATAAGGCCATCCTCTGCTAGATATGTAGCTGGAGCCATGGATTCCGCCATGTGCAATCTTCGGTGAGTGGTTTAGCCCCTACAAGCTCTGGGTGGTCTGGTTAGCTGATACTGTTCTTCCTTTGGAGTTGCAATTTGGTTCAGCTCCTTCAGTCCTTCTCCTTGTTCTTCCATTGGGTTCCCTGTGCTCAGTCCCATGGTTGTCTATGAGTACCTTAATCTGTATTAGTCAGATGCTGGTAAAACCTCTCAGGGGACAACCATACCAGGCTCCTTTCTGCACGCACAACTTGTCATCAGCAATAGTGTCAAGGATTGGTGTCTGCAGATGGGATGGATGCCCAGGTGGGGCAGTCTTTTGACGGCCTTTCCTTCAGTCTCTTCTCCAATTTTTGTCCCTGCATTTCCAATTCATCTTTTTCTCTTTTTTATTCCCCTTGCCCATGAATCCTAAAGTCTCACGTCTGTCTCCCTGCCCAGCCATTGACCTCTGGCAACTTTATTTACCAATCAGAAAAAACTGGCCAAAAGAACCCTCAGCATATTACATATGGAATCTTGTGCAATTTTGAGAAGCCAATTAACATAATAGAAATGTTAACCCAAGTCTACAACATGTGTGTCTACATTTTTTAAGTGAGCATATTAGTATGTATCCCACTTAGGTGAGTAACAATTCTGTACGGAATAGGCAGATTTAAAGAGTATTTTTTAAATTCCATTTAAATTCAGAATGTAACTGTATTCTTTATAAAAAAAATTCCCTTCATTCAAAATGTTCATATATTCAAATTCTTGGTAATTTCCTTTTCTCATCTTATTTTTCACCCAATTTAAGCATCATTTTCTGGAAACATTCCTCTGAGTACTACGACATTCACTGGCTCATATGTTACTGAAGTGAAATAGAATATTCTATTGAGCATTTGAGGATATTTTAAGAATAGAGAAACATAGTATGTTAGACTAGAATTGTGGAAAACTAACAAATTTTTGTCACAAACTTAGATGGTACAAATTCCTCCTGTACAAGAAAAGCAAGGATCATTTCTGTGACATAGAACAAGAATATATATATATATATATATATATATATATATATATATATATACTCTTCTTGAAAAATATCTGTAAGACAAATTAAATGTTTGGGTTAGAGTACACCTGAACCATTAAGAAATATATACTTCCCTTGCAGAGGACATAAGTTAGGTTTCCAGAACCCTAATTGGCTGATTCACAGCACCTATAATTCCAGCTCAGAGAATTTGTCACTACACTGGACTTGTACATGTTTGGCCTTGTCATTAATCAATCACAGAAAGGACTAGTGCTCATGAGGCCATACTCATTCCCAAGAAAATTAATCATTGATGGATATCATTTGGGGGATAATCTATGACTTGAGTTGCATGTACAACTGTGAGCTCACCGATAATGAAGTCATTCCTGCATCACTGAACATGTGGTCAGTCCTGGTTAAACTCAGTAGCTCTCAAATCAAATAGAAAAAGATTTATAGAAGGTGCAAGAACACTAAGAAGTGTGGAAAGAGATGAGGAATGAGGGAGTTAGAATACACTATATATGTGTATGAAATAGTATGATATGCTTATATAAATCAAATAATTCTTTGACAATTTCATACACATGTATGTATATGTAGTTTACATATAATTTTGCATTTTGTTGAATTTTATACAGTGTTGAAATTAGTGGAAAAAATCTTTTAAAAGCAGCAATGTTAAGGATATATATATGCAAATATGTATGTATATGTATCCATATATATATATATATATATATATATATATATATATATATATATCCTTTTAAAAGATTTTTCCAGCAAACGTTACAGTAAATCGCTAGAGAAGTTGCCAGGAAATCTGATTTTAAGTACGAAGTCTACCACTTATTTGCTGTGACTTGGAAAGAAAATTTCTTTGTCTGGGAATAAATGGCAGTCATGGAGCAGTGCCTTATTTGTATGACATGCTAGGTTTAGTTACCCACACTGTATGTATTAATCCATTATACTAAAAAGTACAGAGTCACCATATATCTTCTGTCCCACTTAATATGACTAATAACTGATGTCTATAACTCATCATCTAAACTCAAATTAATATGTAAATGGGGAGAATTTTGTTATTAAGAAATTATCATCAAAGTATACAAAATAACATATATTGCCCACATGAATGAAGTTCAACTTTATGGTGAAGAATTTTTTGTTATCCTGGCTTTTTTGTTTTTCAAAAATCCTACTGAGAATTCCCTCTTCCATGTTTGTGAAGAATTGTGTTGGAATTTTGAAGGAAATTGCATTAAATCTGTAGATTGCCTTTGGTAGGATGGCCATTTTTACTATGTTAATCCTACCAATCCATGAGTATGCAAGAACTCTCCATTTTCTGAGTTGTTTGATTTCTGTCTTGAGAGGCTTAAAGTTCTTGTCATATAAATCTTTCACTTATCAGGTTAGAATTATACCAAGATATATTTATGACTATTGTGAAGGATGTTGTTTTGTATTTTCTTTCTTAGGCAATTTATCATTTGTATAAAGGAAGGCTAGTGATTTGTTTAAGTTAATTTTATATCCAACCAATTGGCTGAAGTTGTTTATCAGATATAGGAGTTCTCTGGTAGAATTTTTCAGTTGACTTCTCTATACTAACATATTATCTGCAAATAGTGATGACTTGACTTCTTTACTAATTTGTATCTCCTTGATCTCCTTTTGCTGTCTTATTGCTCTAGCTAGATCTTCAAATACTATCTTAAATATGCTATGAACAGAGTGGGAAGCCTTATCTTGTCCCTGATTTTAGTGAGATTGCTTTACTATCTCTCCATCTGATTTGATATTGGCAATTAGTTTGCTATTCCTAAACAGAACTCCAATGACTTATGTTGTAAGATCAAGAATTGATAGAGGGAACTCATGAAGCTGAAAAATTTTATAAGGCAAAGAACTTAGCCAATAGGAAAAATCGGCAACCTATGGATTGGGGAAAAAATATTCACTAATTCCATGTCTGATAGAGGGCTATTATCCAAAATATATAAAGAAATCAAGAAGTTAACCTCCAAAAAACCAAACAACCCAATAAAAATATAATCGGGTATAGAGCTAAACAGCGAATTCACAACAGAGGAATCTAGAATGGCCTACAAACACTTAAAGAAGTGGAGAAGAAAGCAATCACAGGAGAGGGAGGGAGGGAGGACAGGGGACAGGGCATAGAAGAGAAGAAAATGATCAGGTAGAGAAATAGGACTGAAGCATTAGGACCAGCAGAAATAATGGAAACAGTCAACCTCAGGAGGTAGGAGGTAGGAGGACCCTCTAAGATGTACCAGAGACCCAGGAAGTAAGAGACACTCAGACCTAGAAGGGTGGGACCTTAAATGAAATTCTCTACAGTGTAAAGAGAGAACTTGTTGAGCCTACCTACAGCAGAAAGACAGGGCATCAATGAGAGATAGTGTTGTCATCCCACAGTCAATACTCTGACCCACAATTGTTCCTGTCTGAAAGAACTGCAGGGACAAAAATGGAGAAGATCCTGAAGAAAACAAGTTCCAGCCACAGGCCCAAGGTGCGATCCACCTCAAGTGGAGGCCCAAGGCCTGAGACTATTACTAAGGCTATGGAGTGCTCACAGAAAGGGACCTATCAAGACTGGTAGGTCCAAAATACCCAGGAAGCAACTGAAAGCATCAGAGGTAGATATTTACACATAACCAATGGACAGAAGCTGCTGACCCCTATGGCTGAATTAGGAAAAAGCTGGAAGAAGTTTAGGAGGAAGGTCTCCCTGTAAGATTGCCACCAGCACTCTCAATTAACTTGTACCCCTGAGATCTCTCAGATCCTGGACCACCAACCAGGCAGCATACACCAGCTGATATGATGCCCCAAATACATTTACAGCAGGGGAATGCAGAGTCTGTGCTCAGTTAGAGAAAATGCACCTCACTCTCAAGAGACTCAAAGCCCAAGGGATTGGATAAGTCTGGTGGTGTTGGGGGAGTGAGGACATCCTTGTAGAGATGGGGAGAGAGGAGGAGGTATGGGATGTTGAACAGTTAGAGGGTAGAGCAGGAAGGGATAAAATCTGGAGTGTTAAAAACTTAAATAAAATTTAAAAAAGAAAAAGAAAATGTTCAGTCTTTAGTCATCAGGGAAATGTAAACCAAAACGATCCTGAGATTCTACCTTATGCCAAGCAGAGTGGCTAAGATCAAAAGCTCAGGTGACAGCACATGTTGGCTAGGAAGTACAGAAAGAGGAACACTTCTCCATTGCTGGTGGGATTGCAAGCGGATACAACTAATCTAGGAATCATTCTGGGGCTTCCTCAGGAAATTGGAAATAGATCTACCTGAGAATCTTCTATACCACTCTTGGGTATATACACAAAAGATGCCCCACCATAACACAGGGGTACATGCTCTACTATATTCATAATGGCCTTATTAGTATTTGGAAACAACCCAGATGTCCCACTGTGAAAAAATGAATACAGGGTCTCCATCTGCACCCAGAGCTGGGGTTCTCCCACAGCCCTCAGACCCAAAACCTGCCCCTGCCATGAGTGGTCTTCCTCCTAATCCCACGGGTAGGACCCCACTTTCCACTGACTATTTAAAGAGAAACATGCCTGGAGTGCGCAAGGCACAGGAACATCAGGACAGCCTGCTACAGTACCCTCCTGGTCTACATCTGTATCCAGAGATACAACTCTACCACAGTCCTTCAGAACCAAACCTGCCTCAGAGGGGTTGTATGCCAGGAGTGCTCTCACTCCTAGGCCCACAACCCACAGGTGGGACCTGTCTTTTGTTCCACTGACTGTCCAAAGAAAGACACACCAGGAGCATATGGGAAAGGGGAGCCACATGGCAGATAGGACAAGACCTTGCCAGTCTCTATCTGCACCCAGAGATAAGGCTCTCCCACAACTCTCCAGAACCAAAACTTGCCCTGAGAGAGTTGATCTCATAGCAGCCCTCTCACTCCTATGATCACAGGCCCATAGGGACACAAAAGGGACAAGTTCCAGTCAGAGACAGCAAGACCAACTAACATCAAAGATAACCAGATGTGATAGTCAAGCACAATAAACTAAGTAACAGAAACTAAGAGTACTTGGCATCATCAGAACCCAGTTCTACCACAGCAAATACTGTATACCCAACACACTGAAAAACCAAGATTTGGATTTAAAAATCACATCTAATGATGACAATAGAGGACTTTAAGAATGACATGAATAACTTAAAGACATACAGCAGAACAAAGGTAAACAACTAGGGGTTGGGGATTTAGCTTAGTGGTAGAGCACTTGCCTAGCAAGCGCAAGGCCCTGGGTTCGGTCCCCAGCTCCGAAAAAAAGAAAAAGAAAAAAAAAAGGTAAACAACTAGAAGCCCTTAAAGAAAAAACACAAAAATAATTTAAAAGCTACAGGAAAACACAAACAAACAGATGAAGAAATAGAACAAGACTGTTCAGGATTTTAAAATAGAAATAGAAACAGTAAAGAAATCAAAAAGGGAGACAACCCTGGAAAAAGAAAACATAGGAAAGAGATCAGGAGTCACAGACATAAGCATCACCAACATAATACAAGAGATGGAAAAGAGAAACTTAGGGGCAGAATATACCAAAGAAAATATTTACACAATAGTCAAAGAAGATACAAAAAGCTAAAAGCTCCTAACCCCAAAACATCCAGGAAATCCAGGACAAAATGAGAAGACCAAACCTAAGGAAAATAGGTATAGAAGAGAATGAAGATTCCCAACTTAAAGGGCCAGTAAATATCCACAACAAAATTATAGAAGAAAACTTCCCTAACCTAAAGAAAGAAATACTTGTGAACATACAAGAAGCCTGCAGACCTCCAAAGAGATTGAACCACAAAAGAAATTCCTACCATCACATAATAGTCAAAACACCAAATGCACAAAACAAAGAATATTAAAAGCAGTAAGGGAAAGAGGTCAAGTAACATATAAAGGCAGACCTATCAGAATTACACCAGACTTCTCACAAGAGACTATTAAAGCCAGAAGATCCTGGGCAGATGTCATACAGACCCTAAGAGAACACAAATGCCAGTGCCAGTCAAGGCTTCTACTACCAGCAAAACTCTCAAGTTCCATAGTTGGAGAAATCAAGATATTCATGACCAATCCAAATTTACACAAAATCTTTTCACAAATCCAGTACTATAAAGGATAATAAATGGAAACCTCTAACACAAGGAGAGAAACTAAACTGTAGAAAAAGCAAGAAAGGAATATGCTTGCAACAAACTCAAAAGAAGAGAGACACACAAACATAATTCCACCTCTAGCAACAAAAATAACAAGAATAAAATTTTCACTACTCCTTAATATCTTTTAACATCAATGGACTCAATTCCCCAATAAAATGATATAGACTAATAGACTCAATACTTAATCAGGACTAGCATTTTGCTGCATAAAGGAAGCCCACCTTAGTGACAAAGACAGACACTACATAATGAGTACAGAAAATGCAGTTCATTTACATGATGGAATACTATTCATATCTTAAGAACGAGGACATCATATGTTTTGCAGGCAAATGGATGGAACTAGAAAATAACCTGAGTATGGTAACTCAGACTCACTAGGAAATACATTGGTATGCCTTCACAAATAGGTGAATATTAGCTAAAAATACAGAATACATAGAATACAATCCACAGAACTCAAGAAGGTTAACAATCAGATGGGCCCAATAAGGATGCTTCTATCACACTTGAGAGGGAGAAGGAAAAAATTATGGGAAGCTGAGAGAGGGAGGGTATTGGTGGGAGGCGGTGGGAAGAAGAACTTGATAAGGTATGGGGTAGACCATAGAGAAGCCCTGAGGGACAGAAGAATAAATGGAAATATGCAACCTTGAGGGTGTCCAGGGACTGGCCCAACTTGGGATCCATCTCAAGGGTAGACTCTAAGGCCTGACACTATTACTGATGCTATGTTGTTATTACAGATAGGAGCTGAACATGGCTGTCTTCTGAGAGGCACAACAAGCAGCTGATTGAGACAGCACAGATACTTACTCCCAACCTTTGGACTGAAGTCTGGGACTCCTGTGGTTGAATTAGGGAAAGTCTGGAAGAAGCTAAGGAAGAGGGTGACCCCATAGGAAGACCAGCAGTCTTAACTGACCTGGACCTCTGAGATCTTTCAAAAACTGAGCTACCACAGCAAATACAGAGGCGAATACCAGCAGCAAACCACTGAACTGAGAATAGGACCCCCGTTGAAGGAATCAGAGAAAGAACTGGAAGAGCTTGAAGGGGCTCGAGACCCCATATGTACAACAATGCCAAGCAACCAGAGCTTCCAGGGACTAAGCCACTACCTAAAGACTATACATGGACTGACCCTGGACTCTGACCTCATAGGTAGCAATGAATATCCTAGTAAGAGCACCAGTGGAAGGGGAAGCCCTGGGTCCTTCTAAGACTGAACCCCCAGTGAACTAGACTGTTGGGGGGAGGGGGACAATGGGGGGAGGGTTGGGAGGGGAACACCCATAAGAAAGGGGAGGGGGGAGGGGGATGTTTGCCCGGAAACTGGGAAAGGGAATAACACTCGAAATGTATATAAGAAATACTCAAGTTAATAATAAAAAAAGAAAAAAAAACTGAGCTACCAATCAGGCAGCATACAGGAGGTAGTCTTAGCTCTCAGCCCCAATGTTGACACTTATACAACAGAGGACTGCTTGTTCTGGCCTCAGTAGGAGATGTGCCTAACCCTCAAGATACTTGAGGCCCCAGGAAGCCTTGGTTTGGGAGAGGATGAGGATATCCTATTGGAGGCAGGAGGAAGGAGGAATGGGATGAACAAAAGTTTGTCATTCTGTGGAAAGGCAGACCAGGAAGTGGGACAATGACTGGACTGCAAAAAAATAAAAGTAATTTAAAAAAAAAGAAAAATGGGAAAGCCAGTTTTATGATCATGTGGAAATGGTCTTTATAAGAGAAGCCATTAAAAATTAAATGGCTTCAAAGCTCCACTGGAAAATGTAGTACCTTAAAAAAAAAACCTTGCCAACAATTATTCTATCACTGAAAAAACGAGTAAACGTGGCAAAGTGTAAAAAGTGACACAGTCAGAGCCATCTTTGAAGTGGCTCCTGGAACAGCTGACACAGTCAGTGCATGTAACATTAATGGTGACACTTGCTGAGCAGATGTTCATACCTCCATCTATTGTGGCAGATCCCGTTACATTGGGAGGTCAGCACAGAGCATGCTCTTCATGACTCAATGTCAAGATGAAGTTTTAAAAAAAATGTCAATTCCACTGTGCATTCAGGCAGACATGTAATCACTCTAGTTAACTACTGTTGAAACTGACATCCAATTTTCATTTCCCCCAGTGCCATATAATCGAGCAAGCTCCAACCTGAAAATCATCACAGCATGGCATTAGGGATATTTTCTTCCACATGTTCAACTATCATATTCTGACTCCTCAGAAACTATAAAGTTGAACTTTCAAAGCGAAACAATAAATCTGATGGCCACAGATCGGTGGTTCTCAACCTTCTTGATGCTGCAACCCTTTAATACTGTTCCCCATGTTGGGATGACCCCCAACTATAAAATTCTTTTATTGCTACTTCAGAAGTATAATTTTGCTTTTGTTACAAATTGTAATAAATTTGAAATGCAAGCTTTGTAGGAATTGCAACCCACTGGGTGAGAACTGTTGGAAGAGACACAGAACATAAACTTCTCAACTCGGAATGCTACTATACTCAAATTAGTACCAATACCCTCTACACAGATGGCCTGACAGAATCCTAATAAAGATATGAACAGAAGTTTCAGTGAAATACAATTGAGCTTCATTCAAGATCACACACATAATCAAACAATGGCAAAGTCGCATATCAAAATGTCCAAAAGGGTTTGAAATAATGCTTCCTTTAGGGATCTTGACCTCTCTAGTTAACCAGTTGCCTACAATAGAGGACCCAGGCTTGAAAAAGAGACAGCAGGTCTCTTAAATATAAGTACCTTTATGTACACACATATACCATCAAACCTTATTCTAGTATACTCCTCTCTCTTCATTGTGTAGTATCTTTAAAAAAATTAGTAATATGCCCCTATTCTAAAGTTCACTTTGAGTGATAACTTGAAAATTTAAGAGTTAGAATTTTCAAGAAATAAGACAACTCTCCTAGTTTGTCACAATATTTTAAGTGTAAGATCATTTTTACTGTTAGTCTATTTAGTGTAAGTGTTGCTGGTCTAGGTATGGAAAGATGACTCAGTTCAGCACTTGATCCAGGAGTGCTGGCTGCCCTCCTGCAACACTACACATAAAAGATAGAGCCATTGCTTCTCCAGAGCAAGCTGGCTAGATAATCCAAATCCCTGAATGTTGGGTTCAAGTGAGAGATCTTGTGTCAAAATATAAATTTAAGGGCTATTGAAAAAGACAATCCACCAGCAATCTCAGATCTCCACAGGCATGAATGCAAACATACATGTGTACCTGCACATGAATGCCAATATGGAAATATAAACATGTGAATACAATATACCACATGCATACAAAAAATCTGTTGTCTTTACTTGTTACTAATAGTTGGTTGGTCTGTATATTTTTCTGCTTGAATTTTGTATATATGTATGTGAATATGTTGTATACTGGGTTTTAGATCCCACAGTTCCCTTCTCCGCTAATATTTTGTGTTTGTAATCCTACTGCACATACTGATTATATTAAACTTTTACCTGGACTGTTTCATACATCACAAGAGGCAAGATGAGCAGATCTGCCAATAAATTTGTTAAGGGAAATGCAGCATGTAATGAAGGTTCATTGGATTGGGAAAAAACTGCATCAAATAGAAGGAACTCATAAGGAAAAGCCCCACACTGCTGCAGAGACTCTTAGTGAAATGGAAACGAAAGCTGATCTACTGTTACCAGACGACAAGGACAAACCGTCAGACTTAAAAACACATCCATTAAGTAATTGCCAGGTACTCCCAGCATCATCTGTCTTTAGAACAACTTGACTCTTATTTTGGGCAGCTCCAAATGATAGGAAAAATAACACAGGCAGGAAAGTGGTTTGGTGTTCAGTTTGAACCTGCTGGTCTACTGGGACTCATATTACAACAAGTAACCTCAACTGAACTCAGACACTTTGGCCAGAGTTTCAAGAAAATTGGAATGAATTTTCTGCAATCCAGCACCTTTCACTCTAACGTGGTGATATTGCTTTTATTGCCCTTACTAGAATTTTATCTAATATCCACATACAAAGTAATAATACTCCTTTCCTGATCATTTGGGAGCAGTAACTTAGGCAGGGTTTAAAGGCTCTCGATGAAAATATTTTAATTTGTATTTATTCATAGCTATCACTCATGCCTAAATTCCCTATTAGCAACTGAAATTTAACTTTTCTTTATATTTAATGAAGCTATCAAATCCAACAGTAAATTTTAGTCTGCAAGTAGGCAGGAAAAGTACTGAATATGCACAGCTTCTGAAAGCTGACAAAGACTATCAGGATTAAGGGTTGGTCTTATTTCTGCCATACACATTCATGGATTTCCTTATGGAGCTTCTGAGTGTAGCCAGCCTAAGGGCTAAAAGCAGTAATTACCCTCAGCAAATAGCTGTAGTGATTTCTTTGCATCCGTGAAGCCTGCTGCCTAGCACAGAAAAATGCCCTTTCTCAGCCACTTCATAGTAGTTGGTTAATGGAGACTCTGAGGATAAAGGCAGAAACCACTTAGGAACAAATAAGTTAGAAAGAGAGGCTTTGGACAGGCCTGGAGGGAGCTGGCTGAATCCCTCTTCTGCCAAAGGGAGAGGCTAGGCTGTTTCTGTATTACTAACTCTAATAGTTACAAGTACTTTTTGTCAAATAAGGTCATTCAGACTTACAGGGAACACTGAGGTATGTTCTTTTTATCTATGCTATTTCCCAGAGGGAAAAATCTATCTTAGGACAACTGAGTTTGTGTAGATATAACTGTTTGGTAACTTTATTGTGGTACACATTGTAGAAGAATTAAAATTCCATCTTCTTGTCTTATGAAACACATAATGGTTCAAAGTATGTTGGTCACATTTCTGCAGTGCTTCAGCATTCTGAAGTAACGAAGAAGATAAGAGTGTGCTCTGGCCCACTGCATCTTATAAAGGTTTATTGATCTTGTTATTGCCTCAGTGATCACAACAACAAAAGGGAGAGATTTCTCAAGGCAGGCTCTAACAGCATTAAAATCTAGGATATCCCGAAATCAAGTTTTCAATATCCTCCCACCAGCTTCTAAGAGCATCATTCCCTCCTTCAACTTCTCATTGCCCTATTAGAAACTCTATTGGGCAGAAATAAACACTAGGGGGAATTCTACAAAAATAAAAGGAGATGTGCTTGCCTTGGGGTAACTTTGATTCCAAATTTGGAGAAGGATGTTCATTGTAAAAGCCTCACCTAGAAACTCATCATACTGGGAAAAGCGACTCCATGTGTGTCATTAAAAAATTAATAACTATGAGCTGGAGAGATGGCTCAGTTATTAAGAGCATTGGTTGCTTTTCCAGAGGTTCTAGGTTCAATTCCCAGCAACCATATCGTATCTTAAAACAATCTAGAATGGGGTTTGGTGCTCTCTTCAGTTGTGCAAATGTTCAGGAAGACAGAGCACTCAGGTACATAAAAAATTAAATCTTAAAATGCATAACCAGAACAATTTTCAATTATTCATGTTTATTCATCAGTGTTGCAGTTAGGGTTTCATTGCTGTGAAGAGATACCATGATTAAAGCTATTCTTATAAAGGCAAAGGTTTAATTGGGTGTGGCATATGTTTTCAGAGGTTTTGTCCATTATCATAATGATGGAGAACTTGGCACCATGCAGTAGACATGGTGCTAGAGAAGCCAAACTTTCTCTATCTTGATCAGAAGGGAGCCAGGAGGAGGACTCCCTTTGCATTGAGCAGAGCTTGAGAAAAGGAAGGTTCAAAAGTCTGCTTAAATAACAGTGCATTTCCTCCAATAAGGACACATTTGCTTTATTTTTTGAACGGGTTGCTTTATTTGTTTACATTTCAAATATCGCCCCCCTTCCTGGTTTTCACCAACAACCCCCACACCTCATACCCCTCCCCTTTACCTCTATGAGGGTTCTCCCCCACCCACTCACTCATTTTTACCTCACCTCTTTAGCATCCCCTTACACTGAGGCATCAAGCCTCCACAGGACCAAGGGCATACCCTCCCACTGATGCCAAATAAGGCAATCCTCTGCTACATACATATCTGGAGCCATGAGTCCCTCTATGTATACTCGTTGGTTGGGCGATTAGTCCATGGGAGTTCTGGGTATTCTTGTTATTTAACATTGTTGTTCTTCCTATGGGGTTGCAATTCCTTTCAGCTCCTTCAGTCATTCCCCTAACTCTTTCATTTGGGGTCAGCAGGCTTAGTCCAATGATTGTCACTGAATATCTTCATTGGTCAGGATCTAGCAGAGCCTCACAGAGAAAAGCTGTACCAGGCACCTTTCAGCAAGCATTTTTTGGCATAAGCAATAGTATCAGGATTTGGTGGCTGCAGATGGGATGGATCCCTTGGTGGAGTGGTCTCTGAGTGACCTTTTCTTCAGTTTATGCTTGATTGTTTTTTGTTCCTGCCTTTACTTTACACAGTAATAATTATGCGTTAAAAATTTTGAGATGGGTGGGTGGCCCCATCCCTCAACAGGGGCCTGTGACTATCTACTGAAGATGGCGTCTACAGGTTCTATCTCCCCTTTTTTGGGTATTTCAGCTAATGTCATCCCCTTTGGGTCTTGGGAACCAATTGCTTCCCTGGTATCTGAGACATATCAGTGGCTACCCCCGGTTCCTCATCCCCTACTGCTACATATTTCTGTTCAATTTCCTAACTCTCTGTACTTCTCCCCTGTCTTTATAACTACTCTGGAAACCAATGTGGCTGTTCCTGAGAAAATTGAAAATAGTTTTATCTGAAGACCCAACTAAACTACTCCTGGACATATACCCAAATGGTGCTCCAACATATAACAAAGATACATGCTCCACTATGTTCATAGCAGCCTTATTTATAATAGCCAGAACCTAGAAACAACCCATTTGTTCCTCAAGAGAAAAATGGATATAGAAATTATTGTACAATTACACAATGTAGTACTACTCAGCTATTAAAAACAATGACTTAATGAATTTTGCCAGTAAATGAATGGAACTAGAAAATATCATCCTCAATGAGGAACCCAGACACAAAAGAACACATATGATATATACTCACTGATAAGTGGATATTAGCCCATAAAGCTCAACTCACAGAATTTAGGAAGCATAATAAAAAGGAAGATCAAAGTGTACATGCTTCAATCCTACTTAGAAGGGGAAACAAAATAATCCTGAGGGGTAGAGGGAGGGAGGGCTGGAAGGGAGAGAGGTAGGAGAGGGAACAGAGAAGGGTCAAGTTCAGGTATGAGAAAACACCTACTTTAACAAGGTCACTGAGAGTATCATTTCCTATGAGCCAAGTATATTCAAACTACCACAAGCAGCAAGAGTGAAATGTGAGTTTTCTTCATTGTCTTATAGCAGAAGAGCAATTAAGTATCAGTCTTGAGCTCAATAGCTAACATGTTAAAGTTACCTTATGTTGTTGTCAAAAGGGAGCCTTTTTTTCTGGCCTAAAAGACTTTCTTGGCATTCTTGAGCTTTTCTCACCTATGAATTCCAAGTCCAAGAAGGTGTTTCTTTAGTTCTCCACAGTGGTGCCCTAGATATCTCAGACCAGACCCTTACTCTGATGTTAATTCCCTGCTGTGGTTATTTTGATGATGAGTTTTAGGAAGAGTTACCAGATACAATTTAAATGCAGTACTACAATTTCAGTTGATACTATAGTGGCCTGGGACTTTGGGATTTTATTTTGCTTGTGTTATACCTACAGAAACAATTTGGGAATCTTTTTGGGTGAGAGGGCAGACTATAACAGGCAAAGAATGACTCAGAAGTACCTGAAAAGGAATGACAGTGAAAAAAAACATGTTTTCCAGATGTGCAAATGTTAAGAAAATTAAGATAGGGCACTACATTATTCTGTTAGACTCAGTCTAAAAACAAAGGCCTTTAAAATGGAAAACATGCCTTATTGCAAGAAACAGTAGAAGATATTAGTATGGAAGAAAAGTCAGAGGCCACAGGATTTACAACTAGATAAGGGAGGCCATGAGCAAATGGAACATGAGGGATTTTTAGAGGATTCAACACATAAAATACCAATCACTGATTCTCACTTAGGACCTTAAGGAAAGGACAGGGAAACTGTGCATATGTTTAACCCAGAGCCCAAGATAACCAAATTGTGTGCTTTAAGTTAGAACACTGTGGTATTTGTGGAAGCAATTATTAAAAACTAATAAATTATAATAATCCTAACTGATTTTCCATGTATAAAATTTGCAGAGAATTTACTATGTTCAGGAATTTTCTGGTTTACTACTGGGTTTTTATTCATGTTATTTTAATTTACTAATAGATCAAAATATACATGTCTATCCAAATATACATATATATGTATATATATATACATATGGATACAGATAGATGATAGATAGATAGATAGATAGATAGATAGATAGATAGATAGATAGATAGATGAAAGAATTATTTATGTGAGCAGGATTTCTCTGAAGGATGCCCCCATCTTTCTTCATCCCTAATTCTGATCTTGGCATATTCTCATGCTAAAATTGTTGATGTGCATGTCTGAAGACTTAATTATCTCTTCATTTCAGCTCATTGTGCACACTTTTAATAACATTTGTAAACCGTAGTTCTATCTCTCCGTGCACTCACTCTTCAGTAAATATTAGACATCCATCCAATAGTACATGGGCAGCATGGATTAGACTTGATGAGTTTCTAAAATAGAAGGAACGAAATGTTGGTTGGGTAGGGAAGAGGAAATAGATCTGGAAGGATATGTGAAAGGAACTCATTATAATCAAACACATTGTACAAAATTTTCAAAGATAAAAAGAAAATAAAAGAAAATAAAATCTGAGAAGAAAGGAGGCTAACCTCTGAAATGACATGCTGTTGCTACCTCAGTGGCCCCTGATAAATGCAGGCTGCTCCTGTTGTCACTAGTACTGAAAGGACATCAGGACCACAGAGACTCAGAAGAATGTCTCTCAGAGCAGGCAGATAAGCCTTTGGTGGATAACTCTCCTGTGCTGACCTCACCTAATCCACAGCACGTCCTCAGCTCTATGCTTGAGATAGGAACATGTCACTGAAATACTTGTGAAGTGACATGCTGCTTCTTATGGTATAACTTCTGCCTTTCACTTTTCACATCTCTCTCCTCTCCTCTTTCCTTCCTTCCTTCCTTCCTTCCTTCCTTCCTTCCTTCCTTCCTTGCATCTTGCCCTATTACTCTCCATTCATTTTTAAAAATATCGCAGTTTTGCTATGAATCAAATGTAGTCCATTTAAAGTTTCTTCAATCAGAAATAGAAGTCAGAATGTCAAGCAACATCTGAAATGTAAAATTAATCATGTTAAGTAAATAAAAAGCTTACAATGCATTACTTTTGGAGAAATATTAGCCTGAATCAATGTTGAATTCACTCAATCTAGTAAGCTTGTAAGGAAGTCTTACATGTAGGACCATTTTAAATTAAAAGAGTTTGATATATCCTCTTCAATCTCCATGTTTCTTGTTTTATTTGCTCTTGCCCCTGGCTAGGAACTCACATATTAAAGTTACCAGAGCAAACACTGTTGCCCTTTCCCAGTCCCATGATCATTTACCCATTTGTAGGTATCAGTGTTAATGGAGATTCCTGCTCAGTCTTTACTTCTTTTCCTAAGTTGGTTAAGACATTCTGCTCGTTATTACTCTTTGGGTAACTGAGCCATGTGGGAGAAATGAGATGAAGCAACTTTTCACATTCTAAGTATTTATTTGTATGTTTTTTGTGCAGTGTGTCCCTCCACCTTGTTTTTCTATTTCTATTTTGTTCTTCTCTTGGTATTATATTTTAAATGTTCTTTGTATATCCTATAGAGGAGTTCTTTCTGAGATACAATATTGATGAATATTTATCCCAATGTTGACATTTCATTCATCAACTATATATTATCAAAACTATTATTACATTTGTCTAAGTTGAGTGAATGACAGTTATGGTGGTTTTCCCTCTTATTGAAACTACCTGGATATTTTAATTAAAAGACATCACAATTTTTCATAAAAAATTAATTAACTTTAATAGCTTTAACCTATTTCATCGCAGACTTAACAATAGGCATATTGCCCACTCACTTATTTTGAATTACTGTTTTAGTGGAGAATTTTAGAAAATAAAAAGTTGAACTCTTTCCTCCTCTTTCTCTACCAGGATATTCACTAGTTCCAGCAAAATGTGTTGGACAGATTTTGTAAAAAACAAATCTATTCATATGATCTTTGTAATTGTGGGGATAATTATTTGTCCATGGAAATGTGTTTTCTTGTCTTCGTTTCTTCCAATTCCCTGCTGAACAACTTTCTGATCCTGATTAGAATGCCTTTTGATTACTGCACTATAAAAATTCCTTTAATTTATTCTTCATTGAGTAGATTCTTTTTTTTATAAGATCTTGGTTAATGCATAGATTTTTAATTCATGTGGTAATTTGTTTGAAAATTCTATTTGCATTTCTATTGATGGAATTCCCTCTATAGTTCTTTTTAGAAAGAATGGGTATTTTCAGGCTCTAAACATGATATATTTACTGCATCGTCAATCCCATCAAGTTCTCTTTACATCTTCTCTTTTATCAAACTTAAAACACTTTTGGTCACGTAGATCTAAATATATATAGTTTTGTAACATTTTGTAAGTAAGCATTTATTGTGTTTTGTATTTTACCACTACACTTAAGTAAAAACAAAGCAACAGAAATAACAATAAATCCTTTGAATGCTTACTGTATAGCATGAAAACTAACCTTTGCACATTTGCATTTTATCAGATTTTGTAGATTTAGAATGTAATTTTCTCTAGATCTTCTGAGAATAAAACAAGAGTACCATATATTGTTTTTTGAAGTTCCCATGCTTATAGAGAAGCTAATAATCACAATAAAATAGTATATAAAAATAAGCAATGAGCCTTTAGTAAAGTTATGGACATTAAGAGCAGTGACTTCCCTTGCAGAGCACTGACACAGTGGCTCACAGCCCTCTGTATCTCCAGGGCATCTGAAGCACTTTTTTGTCTTCTCACACAAAAGACACACATGTAATATATAGACATTCATGCAGCCAAAACACACATGAAAATGTGTGTGTGTTTGTGTGTATAAATATATAAGGCAGAATAATCCCTTTATATAGTCCTGCAAATGCATGATCATGAGAGTAATCCCTGATCCAAATATAACAAAACTGAAAGTGAACAGAGGCCTCCACACTCTATTTTATTTATTGCTAAAACTAACATAGATTCATATACTCTAAATCAGTGAACGTTACTTGATGACATTAAATGCTATCTGTTTAAAAAAAAAAAGAAAATTCAGGTATCCTTGTATTTCTGTCCAACATTCAGAATTCAGATTGTAATGATAAAATATAATTTTATTTTTACTTTACTATTTTGTTCTTTTATTTGTTGAAAAATTGTTATTGTTGTTCTCCCTATGGGTTTCAAACCCCTTGAAATGCCCTTTAAATATAATAATTATTTATAATAAAAGTTTTATGGTACATAAAAATTATATGTATTACTAGGCTACAATATAATGTCAGGTTTACACATACATTGAATAGTATTTAAGTACGCTTAAACATACTTGCCTACTCCTCCTCAAACACCTTTTATTTCTGCTTATGTTTAGTTGAGAATATGGCTTAGTTAATTTTTGCTTAGCAGATCTCAGGCCATGGTTTGGGTCAGCAGCTGCAAGTTATTGTACTCTGCAATAGCATTACAGAGTCCCTTGCTGTGAACTGTAACTTAGTACTCTTTGACCAATCTTCCTTAAGTCCCCTGTCACTCATCTTGAATAGTAGCTGGTCATTACCATTCTAATCTTAACATTTTTAAAGGTCAACTCTTTCAGATGGCACATAAAAATGAGACCATTGTGTCTTTCCATTTCCTTACTTGATTTACTTAACATAACATAAAGATAAATATCTCCAATTCTACTCCTGATGGTGGAGTTGTCCAAATGCTTTGCATTTTATAGCTATATGATGCCATAAGTTCCTGTACCCATCCATAAACAGATAGACTTTTCCATCATTTTCCTCTCATGACATGTTCTTTTTCATCTCTAATTTTCTAAGACACTTTATTTTTAGTTGATTTTAAGTGACACCTGTTGTGGGAAATATTCAATCTCAACTGGGGGCTTCTACCCTGCCTTTGCTCATTTAGTTTGTGGTTAAAAGTCACACAACTTTATTATTTACATTAAACTTTAATCAGCACTAAAGCTGAGCAGATATCTAATCTCTCTGCTCTTAGAATCTTCTTTCCTATTGATTACCCAAAGTCGTTACTTACTGTGTTTCATCTGGGATGCTGGTAACTCCAATCTGGCAACACTCATAGCCATAATTTTAAGATTCTTGCCCCATGGCAACTTCTACACTCTCTACCTTCCTCTTTTCTCTTGTGGTTATCTTCCAGACCTCCACTCTGGGAACCCAGCTCTCCGCCAAACTATTAGCCATTAGCATCTTTATTTAACCAATGGTTTTTAAATTAAAGATCAAGATCACATTATATGGGAGTATTCTCCCCTTCCTGGGTCAGTACTTATAATTGCAATACACATCAAAATGTCAAAATTTTCCTTTTTAGTCCAATAAAAGTCTCTTTTTCTTCAGGTATACATTGAATACAAGTATAACAATTATGAAAAGTATAAGAATGATATACATTTATAATGTACAGTTCATTTATATTTGGCAACTAGATAAGATACATTACTATATATCCTATGTTAATGAGGTTAAAATTCTGTATCTAAATAATTTTTTATTTTAACTTGTATTATCATCCTAAAAAAATCTTTCTTTTAAAACCTGTAACATCCTCTTAAATCCAAACGACTTCAGCTAAATCAGAGGCCTGAGAGGAAACAAATATTACTTTAGATTGCAAGAAGCAGTTTCCAAAAATTAAAGAAATGACAGAGACAGCTTACTGCTTAGACAGTCTTGTGCTGTCTTCATAACTTTGGAGCATCTATCTTCTGCTTCCTGGCCCAGAATATCTGACAACCTTAAATGATGTAGGAATTATGAAGGACTTACTTACCTTGCCTTTGCAGAACTTAGCAGTCGACTCTTCTACATACATTTGTCCTTTTTAGACAGCATTTTGTCTACAGATAGGGCATTTCTTGACATGTGGCTAGCTTGCAACAATTGAAACAACTCTACATGGTCATATTGCTGCTCATGATTTTCTTTGAAATGACATGGGAGTACTGTTATGAGCAGATTTGTCTCAGAGTTAAAAGATCTTTTAAAAATAAAATAAATTGTTCCCCTAATTTCTTTCTCAGCATGTTTATCATTTGTATAAAGGAAGACTACTGATTTGTTTCAGTTCATTTTATATCCGTCCACTTTGCTGAAGTTGTTTATCAGATGGAGAAGTTCACTGGTAGAATTTTGGGGGTCACTTACGTATAATATCATATCATCTGCAGATAGTGATACCTTTATTTCTTTTGCCAATTTGTAGCCCATTGATCTCTTTTTGTTGTCTCATTGTTCTAGCTAGCTCTTGGAGTACTATATTGAATAGTTTTTGAGATTTTGTGATCATCCTTGTCACAAATTTTAGTGGGCTTACTTCAAGTATCTCTCCATTTAATTTGATAATGGCTGTTGGTTGGCAGTAAATAGCATTTACTATATTTAGGACTGAACCTTGAATTCCTGATCTTTCTAATACTTTTTTTTTACTTTAAAACTTTATTAAAATCTTAGAACCATAATACAGCAGTTAGGGTAGAGCAGCTGGCTATCCAGTCTGACATTATCCAACCAACAACAGAGCCTACGACTCTCAGAGAGCTACAAGGAACGAAGAAGGGAACATGGTGTTCAAAGTAATAAACATACATGAAAATTATTAACCTAAAAGAATATAATCAGACTTTTCACTACCGAGGCAATTATAACAAAAAATGAGACACAATTTTTAAAAGAGAGAAGAAACTACCTGAAATCCAGCTCAAAAATCCAAACTTTGAATTTATAAACAAAGAATTCTTTTTCATTGCAAAATTCTTTGAGAAATAATTTAAATGTGAATTACAGATTAAATATATCAATTTCAATGATGGGGTTAATACCAAACTTGTGTTTAATGAAGATAAAATATTTTAGTGATTCTAAGAATTATGTAATTATTTGATAAATACTGACAAATTCATTTAAGCTCACTGCTGAAATTTAGGGGCAGAGAGTATTGAAATGTAAGAACATTCATGGATTACTGATAAGTGTATTTTTAACATGAAGCAGTGTTGTATTTTGTAAAATGTTTTTTCTACATCTAAAGAGATGATCATTTTCTTCCTTTGAGTTTGTTTATATCTTAGATTCTATTAATGGATCTTCTTATATTGAACCAACCTTGCATCCCTAGGATGAAGCCTACTTGATCACGGTGAATGTTTCACAAAAACCACAGACAATATGTCTAACCAAACAAGTGAAAGATCTTTATGATAAGAACTTCAAGTTTCTCAAGAAAGAAATTGGTGAAGAGCTCAGAAAATGGAGAGATCTACCATGCTCATAGATTAGCAGAATTAACATATTAAAAATGGCCATCCTACCAAAGGCAATATACAGATTAAATGCAATCCCCTTCAAAACCCCAACAATTCTTCTAAGACATGGAGAGAGCAATTTTCAAATTCATCTGGAAAGGCAAAAATAAAAACTGAAACAAAACCCAAAAACAAACAAACAAACAAACAAACAAAAAACCCACCAGAATAGGGAAAACAATACTTAGAACTGCTGGGAGAATCACAATTCCTGACCTCAAGCTCTACTACAAAGCAATAGTGATAAAATACTGCGTGGTATTGGTATAGAGAAAGACAGGTTGATCAATGGAATAAAATTGAAGGCCCAGAAATAAAACCACTCACTTATACACACTTGTTCTTTGACAAAGAAGCCAAAAATTACAGTGGAAAAAAAGAAAACATCTTCAATAAATGGTGGGTGTATGTGGAAAAAATGAAAATAGACCCATATTTGTCACCATGCAAAAAGCTAAAGTCTAAGTGGATCAAGAACCTCAACATAAAACCAGATACACTCAATCTAATAGAAGAGAAAGTGGGAAAGAACCTTGAACTCATTGGCATGGGGGAAATTTCCTAAACAGAACTCCAATGGCTCAGGCTCTAAGATCAAGAATTGATAATGGGATCTCATGAAACTGGAAAGCTTCTGTAAGGCAAAGCATATAGTCAATAAGACAAATTGGCATCCTACAGATTGGAAAAAAATCTTCACTAACCCCACACCTGATAGAGGGCAAATATACAAAATATATAAAGAACTCGAGGAGCTTGACACAAAAACACCAAACACCAAACAACCCAATCAAAAAAAATGGTATATAAAACTAAACTGAGAATTCACAATAGAGGAATCTTGAATGGCTGAGAAGCACCTAAAGAAATGTTCAAAGTCCTTAGTGATCAAAAAATGCTATTCAAAATAACCCTCATTCTACTTTATACCATTCTGAATGGCTAAGTTAAAAACCTCAGGTGACAACACATGTGGATGTGGAGAAAGAGGAACACTCCTCCATTGCTGGTGGGATTGCAAACTGGCACAACCACTCTGGAAATCAGTTTGGAATCTTCTCAGAAAATTAAAAATAGTTTTACCTAAAACACATAAATACCACTCTTGGGAATATACCCCAAAGATTCCCCAACATGCCACAGGAGCACATGTTCCACTATGTTCATAGCAACCTTATTTGTGATATCCAGAAGCTGGAAATGACCCATACCCACATGTCCCATGGCAGAAGAATGAATACAGAAAATGTGATTCATTTACACAATGGAATACTACTAAGCTATTGTTGGGGGTAAGGGGGGAAGGGGAACATGATATGATATTGGGTGGGAGGGAAAGGACTGAAGGCCTGAGTGCCAGCAGAAAGAATGGAAACAGGTGACCTCAGGAATAAGGAGGTTGGGAGGACTTTCTAGAATATACCCAAAACCTGGGAAGTGAGAGACTCTCAGGACTCAAATGGGGGTACCCCAAATGAAAGGCCCTACAGTGGGGAGAGGGAACTTACTGACTCTACCTCCAGCAGAGAGATAGGACATCAAGTGAGTAATGGGTTTGCTATTCCACAGCTAAAGCTTGAATCCATAATTCTTCCTGTCTGAAAGAAATGCACGGATGGAAATGATGAAGAGCCTGAGAAAAAGAAGGTCCAGTGACAGGTCCAAAGTAGGATCCAGCTCAAGGAGAGGCCCCAAGGCCTGACACCATTACTGAAACTATGAGATGTTCACAAAAAGGGACCTACCATTACTGCTCTCCAAAAGACCCAACAAGCAGCTGAAAGAGTCAGATGCAGATATGTGCACCCAACCAATGAACAGAAGTTGCTGACCCCTCTGGATGGATTAGGGAAAAGCTGGAGGGAGCTTAGGAGGAGAACAACCATGTAGGAGGACCAGCAGTCTCCTCTTAGACAATGAATCACCAACCAGGCAGCAAACACCAGCTGAGATGAGGCCTCCAAGACATATACAGCAAAGGACTCCTGGGTTTGGGTTTAGTCAGAGAAGATGTTCCTAACTCTCAAGAGACTGGAGGCCCCAGGAAATGTAGAGATCTTGTGGGGTGTGTGCAGTGGGGATACCCTTGTTGAGACAGTGGGGAAGGGAGTGTGGGGGTGGCAAGGAGGATGTGGAACTCTCAGGGATTGGACCAGGAGGAAAATAAAATCAGGAGTGTAAAAATAAATAAATAAATAAATAAATAAATAAATAAATAAATAACAAATAAATAATAAAAATGATCAACAATTTAAAAAGTAAAAATAGAGAAATAAATTTAAATGCCATATTCCAGAGATCTCTGATGTTTCTGAAGACCATCTATCCACAGCATATCTTAAAAGCAAACATTACTTGTTTCCAGCTACCTATTATCTGTATAATCCGGGATAATCTGGACTAATATATAACCTTACTATGAGTTTGATTGAATATTGACTTGCATTATTTAATCATTGTAAACTGTTTGTAATACTAGCTAACAAAGGGACTGGGATAAATTGTGCATATTTAAGTGAGTTGCAATAGCACAATGTCTAAGAATTGAAACAGACTGATAATACACTGAAAAAAATGAATTCTGAATTTTGAATCATTATACAAGTTTTACAAATTGAAACCTTAAAAATGGATCAATCTACAAAATTTGTACCAGCGTAAGAAACTATAACTTCAGTTCTGCATCAAAATGTGAAGACCTTTCCCAATGTAATATTATGTCTATAAAATGATTATGCTTAAGAGTAGATTTAATAATCTATTTCTAGTTGTCTAATTTTTATAATATTACAGTGTACACATTTTCTTTTCAAGCCCCTTCCCATTACATTAGAAAGAAAGGATAAAAAAGAGGAAAGGAATGATAGAAACCCTTGAGTCTAAGTTCCCTTTTTTCCCTGTCCAAGACCATTATTGTTTCTAGGTTATCCCCAAAATGCCAACACATCTTTAATTTATAAAATGACCAAAATCATCCACTTTACCTTAAGTGACTATGAAGACAGTTTCCTTCCTTCCTTCCTTCCTTCCTTCCTTCCTTCCTTCCTTCCTTCCTTCCTTCCTCTTTCTTTCTTTCTTTCTTTCTTTCTTTCTTTCTTTCTTCCTTTGTAAGATTCATTTATTTTTTTTTATTTGTATGAGTACACTGTAGCTGTCTTCAGACACACCAGAAGAGGGCATCAGATCCCATTACAGATGGTTTTGAGCCACCATTTGGTTGCTGGGAATTGAACTCAGGACCTCTGGAAGAGCAGTCAATGCTCTTAACTGTTGAGCCATCTCTCCAGCCTAGAAGAGAACTTTCTTATAATTGTTACTTGCTGAATTAGGGCAAAGAATTTCTGTTTGGAGACCCAAAAGGAAATTGGAAAAAAATGGTAAAGTCAAATGTGTGCTAGGTGGCATCATTTTTTCCAGTCTTTACATGTTAATAAAGTTCATGGTTTAACTGAAGTCCTGACTGGAATAGTCTAAAATAGTCTGAGATAATCATCTAGGTCAACAATCATTCCTGAAGCTGTTCTGGAAGCATGTCTCTGGAAACAGCATCAGTTTGAGGCAGTATGGATTAGAGAGCTGAAACATAAGGTCTCATCATTTTAGCATCTCTGAGGGTGAATCTTCTCAGGACTGAACTTTTGGTATTTCTGTGAACATAATGCTTTTAGAGGTAATATGTGTTCTATATTAACATAATGAGAGGAATGTGCACTGTGCATAGGTCAGTTAAAGATGAATTTGTGCTCCCTGTTTGAGCAGGTGAAAGACAACTGTCTCTTTTATGAGGTAGTTTTATCATATAATCAAAATGTGATATAAATCCCCATTAATACCATATGAAAGAATGCTGGGTAAAAATTTTGTAGCCAACAAGATTTATTGGCCATGTATGTTGAAGAGTTGCTTCAATAGGGGGGTTAGTAATATAGATGACCAGTGTATTTGGTCCTTTAGATTCTCTCCTGTTTATAGATATGATCTTCAGGGGGCTGCCCTCTATCAAATCTAATCCTTATTACTTTTGAAGTCCATAGCCTTTTCTTCTTTGCTGTTAACACAAATACAAAGTTTCTCTCCCAACGTAGGATGCCTTTGGTCCAGCAATTTGAAGTCATTAAGAGTATAGACTAATGGTTCTAATTTTGCAGTCCCTTTCTTTTAAATTAAGACCTGTTCTATTTTTGACCATTTTTGTAGAGATTTGTAATACCACCACAACCATAAAACGTATAATCATCTTCATTTTGATAATTAAAACATCTAAAATACTTTTTATTATTTATTGAAGCAGCCTTTCTCAGTATAGCCTTAGGACTTGTATTTGCTCTGTTGATTAGGCTGGCTACAAATGCACCAAGAACCTATATGTCCCTGGCTTTGTCTCCAAAGTATTGAGATTAAAGGCCTGAATTTATTTATTTATTATCCATGCACCAATGAAAACATGTACATCTATTCCCATTTCTTTCTCCTTTTTTAGAGATTATTATCTGGATAACTTAAAACAATTTAAAACAGTTAAAACAATTAAAAACAATTATTTATTAAGATAGGGTTTCTCTGTGTAGGTTGGGCTAACTTGGAATTGTTCTACAGATTAGGATGGCCTTAGACTCAATAAAAACCTACCTGTCCTATCCTCTTTCTCCAAAATATTGAGATCAACAGTCTGTGTTTGTTTGTTTGTTTACTTACTTAGATATGCTTGAAAACATGTTTATCTTTTTCTTTTTTTTTCCTGCTCTGACATTTTAAAGACCAATTCTTTCAGATGCCACATAAGAATAAAACCTCTTTGTCCTCCCATTTCTTTATTTATTCAACTTAAGATAAAGGTAAATATCTCCATCTGTACTCTCCTTGCTGCAATTGTCAGAGCAGCTTTCATTTTTATAGTCGTGTAAGTGCATACTTTTCTATACCTTTCCATAATCTGATCGACTCTTCCATCATTTTCCTTCCATAACGTGCTCTTTTTTCTGAGCTACTTATCTTTAGTTGATTTTAAGGGATATCAACGTCTCTTCAATATCTGGATGTTTTTTGCAAATACAGATAAATGAAACATTTAATTTCCTAATGCTAGTCCTGATATATTTTGAATGTTCGAGGTACATCTCATTTTATCATTGTCATTTATTGTCTTATTTCCTTCGGAATCCATTTAATTGGGCATTAAAAGATTTATAAAAGTCTATGTTTCTTTCATAGGTTTATTAGTCTTAATTTTCATTTATGTCACATCAGAATCAGACATCACTGTTAGGAGTTGCTGTTACACAATTGGCTGACTTAGAAATATTCTAGGGGAACATCAGGGCAGAGAGGCTGGAAGGGCTGTGAGGGTGGCTGGGGTAACATCCTCCAAGAAGCAGGGGGATGGGAAATGAGATAGGGGAGCTATGGACAGGAAACTGGGAAAAGGGATAACATTTGAAATGTAAATTTAAAAATCCAATAAAAAAGTTTTAAAAAAGAAAACAAAACAAACAAACAAAAATACGAAAATATTCTAGGTACGTCTCTTTTCTGAACAACTACAAGTCTGGTATTATCCATTCCTTAGATGTTTGTTAGAATTCTCCAGTGAAGTAATTTCTACCTGAAGTTGATTTTTTTTCCTGTGGCCACTTAAGAGACTTTTCATTAGAAATTCAATTTGCTTAAATAGTGTAAAGCTATTGAAACTTTGAGTGTATCTATTCCTTAATGAATTTGGAAATGTTTGTCTTTCAAATCTTCCCTGCTTCAACTAACTTATGACATATATTCTCATAAATTAATAAAAGTATTTTGATATTATGGGCTAGCATTTCACCTTACAATGTTCCTCAGGGTATCTGTTGTAGACCAGACAGTCTTCTCCTCTATATGTGTTTGAAGCATTGGACCAGCCCATGAATGCTGCCTGGTTGGTGGATCACTGTTACCACCAAGGGTCCCACTTAGTGGAGACTGCTGCTCTTCCTTTGGGGTCACCTCTCCCTCAGCTACTTCAATTCTTCCCCTAATTCAAACATAGGAGTCACTGACATCATTCCAATGGTTGAGTATAAATATCTGCTTCTGTCTCAGACAACTGCTGGAAGGGCCTCTCAGAGAAGATAGCTGCTCCTGTCTGTAAGCACACCATAGCTTTAGTAAGAGTGTCAGGCCTTGGTTCCCCCACCACCCAATCTCATGAAATGGATCCCAAGTTGGGCAGATCATTGGACCACCTGTCTTCAGTTTCTTCTCCTTTTTAATCCCTGCATTTCACTTAGACAGCAAGAACTCTGGGTCAGAAATTTTGACTGTGGGTTGGTAACCTGATCACACAACTTGAGGTTCTGTATGTTTACTGTTGGTGGAGTCTCCATTGTTAGAATTTTAGCAAAGGTCACCCCCAGTGAGTTCTGAAAGTCTCTTACCTCCCAGGTCTCGGGGAATTTCTAGAGGGCCTCCCACCAGCTGCCACCCCTAGAGACTCCATGTTTTTATTCATTCTGCTGGCACTCTAGGCTTCCCTCCTGTCTCCTTCCCCCACATATATGATACTGTTCCCCTTTTCCCTTTTGCCTCTCCTTTCCTACCAAGGTCCCTCCATATCTTTGTCTCTGATTATTTTGTTCCCATTTTTAAGTGGGGTTGAAGAATCCTCATTTAGGCCTTCCTGCTTGTTATACATTTTAAGGTCTGTGGGTGGTATCCTAGGTATTCTGTACTTTGTGTCTAATATCTACTTATCTACTTATGTACTTGTGGATTTGGGTTACCTCACTTAGAAAGATATGTTCTAATTCCATCCATTTTTTTCTACACAATTCATGATGTCCTCACTTTTAATAGCTTTCCTATTAAAATGTGTGTGAACGAACCACATTTTCTGTAGCCATTCTTTGGTTGAAGGACAGCTGGGTCATTTCCAGCTTCTGACTATTAGAAATTCAGCTGCTATGAATGTATTGGAGCATGTTTCCTTGTGGTACTGTGGGGCTTCTTTTGGGGATATGCCCAGGAGTGAAATAACTGGATCTTCAGGTAGAAATATTTCCAATTTTCTGGGGAACTGCTAGACCATTTCCAAAGTGGTTGTACCAGTTTGCACTCTACCGACAATAGAGGAGTGTTCCCCTTGCTCTACCTCCTTGGCAACAGGTGGTGTCACCAGAGTTTTTGATCTTAGAAATTCTGATTGGTGTAAGGAGGAATATCAAAATTGGTTTGACTTTCATGTCCATGATGACTAAGGACTTTGAACCTTTCTTTAAGTGCTTCTCAGCCATTTGAGATTCTTCTGTTCCGAATTCTCTGTTTATCTCCGTGCCTCGTTTTTAAATTGGATTATTTATTTTTTTGGAGATTAAATTCTTGATTTTTTTATATATTTTGGATATTAGCCCTCTATCAAATGTAGAGTTTGTGATTTTCCCCTTAATCTTTAGGTTGTGGATTTATCCTATTGAGTATGTCCTTTGCCTCACAGAAGTGTTTTAGTTCCATGAAGTCCCATTTATCAGTTGTTGATCTTAGCGACTGAGTCATTGGTGTTGGTTCAGGAAATTTCCTCCTGTGCCAATGAGTTCAAGGCTCTTTCCTACTCTCTCTTCTATTAGATTCTGTGTATATGGTTAATCAATCTATATAGATGATGATTATTTTTATTCCCCTTTCAAAACCAACCCCATCTTCTACTTTAACTCAGCGTGTACTTTCTAAGATCTCTTTATTACCGTTCATCACCTCATGCCTGCCGCTACCTGAGGTATGTTAAATTCTTGAGCTTTTTATCTTCATCTTTTTTCACTAAATTATGGATTTAACATTGCAAATTTGCTTTCCAGCGTTGTCTTTTTTGTTCTTCTAAAACCTTTTAATTTTCTTCTGGTTTCTGATTTTGCTTGTATACCATCTAAAATTCTCAAATACTTGCATTTCTCCTACTTCTCTTACTGCTATTGATCTCCAGTTTCCTTCTATAGTATTTTATAAGTCTCTTTACTTTCAAACTTTTAATTATTAAGCACGAAAATATAATCTATTTTACTGACAAAGTTATGTAAATCCAAAAAGATTTTTCAAGTTACACTAAAAAAATAAAATTAAATAAGGAAAAATAGAGGGTTGGCTGGAGGGTTGAGAGATGCCTCAGAGTTTAGGAGGACTGTCTGATCTTCCAGAGGTCCTGACTTCAATTCCCAGCAACCACATGGTGGCTCACAACCATCTATAATGTGATCTGGTGCCCTCTTCTGGCCTGCAGGCATACATGCAGGCAGAATGCTGTAAACATAATAAATAGTTGGCTGGAATAACAAGGCAGATTTCAACATAGAATAAAATAGAACTGCACAGAAAGTGCAAGTAGGCAATTCAAAAGCATTTATATTGAAGAATATTTTAGGACTTATTAGTGAAACACATAATATATATTTTATTAGCAAAATAATACAGCCCTCGAAGATGTGGAGTAATTATAAAGTTTTAGCATACTGAAAGAAATAAAAATTGAAATAATAACTCAAATTTAAAACTGTATGCTACTTCATCTGACATTTCCACTATAGCATATTGGATCTTTCCCTTTGTTGGAGACTAGGGTGAGGATTAAAATGAACATTGCTACATTCATTGATGATTTAAAACACCTATGATTATGCTTAGGAGCACTTATGTACAGTGCTCTATAATATAAATAACTGAAAAATAATTAAATGACATTTCTAATATATTAATATGAATAAATCTTAGACATGATTTGAGTAGGTTAAGACCAAAGAAAAAATCTTGCTATATTAATATTCAAATATAAACCCAAATAACACTAAAATTCTTATTCATACAATTTGGATATTTCAAACAAAAATTGATATAAATTCAAAAATCATCTTATCTTCACTTTTAAAATATGAGGAATTAAAAAGGACAAGTATATAGGTTACCAGTTTAGTAGAGACATCTTTCTAATTAAGCTAATCTGATATTTCCTAGATATTGGCATGATATATTTACTAATATTTGAACAATTTTAAGAATTTTATGACTTAGTTTTCAAATTTGAGATATTGAAAAAAATTAAATACTTTGTAAGTTTAATAGCTAAAAATAGTAGAATATCTGACATATAAAACCAGATGTCAACTTATAAAACAAGACTGTTTCCTGTAATATTACTCTAATCAATGTAAATTTTAGAATTACCAATTATGTTTACAAACTTATTGCTTCGTTAATAGTATGCAATTAGACATTTTCCCATGTAGGTGTTTGAGTATGCATAGTAAATCAGTATGGTTATTAATATTCAATTTCAAAGTTACAAATTGAAATAAGATATGTTTTGAATAAAGGTGAAGACTCATTAAAGGAAAACAATGTTGCACTGGTAATTAGAATACTAGACTTAGGCACTATTAGATAACATGATGTAGGAGAGATATTTTCTCACAGTAATATATTTGTCCCTGCATGCTATATTCACAAAATACCCTTCCAGTTTCCCAAATTAATGCATTGTAAAATATCTCAATTTTATTCCTCACCTATTTCAAATGGTAAAACATATAACCAAGGTAAAACAGAGAACCAAAATAACCAAGGTTATTTGTTTGATTAACCAATATGAGTAATAAAGTTCACATATTCAAGATAAGCTAGGAAAGTGTTCTCCGTCTTAGCATATTGGTTGCCAATATATCATCCCTCAACTGAAAGTTAGCTCTTGTGGTGGTGCTTGGATCATGCGAATTGGCACTATTAGGAGGTGTGGCCTTATTAGAATAGGCGTGGCCCTGTTAAAGAAGTATGTCTTTGTGTAGGCAGCTTTTGAGGACTCCTAGTACTCAAGTGCTACCCATTGTGGAAGAGAATCCCTTCCTGGCTGCCTGTGGAATACAGACACTTCCTGGCTGCCTTCATATTAGACTTATAACTCTCGGCTCCTCCAGCACCATGGTTGTGTGCACACTGCCATGCTTTTCACCATGATGATAGTAGACAAAAATTTTGAAACTGTAAGCCAGTCAAAATTAAATGTTTCCTTATAAGAGCTGCCTTGGTGATGGTGTCTCTTTACATCAAAGAAACCCTAGCATAGCTATTAAGTACCTGTGCCAATGCTGTAACTGAGTAATTTAAGCCTCTGTTTTTCAGTAAGATCAATACTAAGCTTGGTCAGTTAAGAGTACAGGAAAGGAGCTATAGAAATAAAGAGATCGTCTTCCTTTCTGTTCCCTGCTGTTCGATATGGTTGCATAAAGCTATCCAGTAGAATCATGACTCAACTGTGTCAACACGAAATGCCTTTGGTGACTATTCAGCTCTGGCATAGTTTTTTTTTAATCACTTTTCCATGCTCCTGTAAACACAGACATTTTTTGTCTTAGTCTTTGTGTTTACAGTGACATTCTTAACTCTTCTTTTGCCAGTGCTCACCTGCCCTACGATCCTGTTACTCAAAGAGGTTTTTTGTTTGTTTGTTTATTCTCTATTGTCTACCATCCAGTGTAAGGAATCTCATCATCTCCTACAAAGTCACAACTACAGTTCCAAATGAGCTTCCTGTCTAGTCTATTACTCCTTGAACATTTCCCCAAAGACATAAGAAATATATTAAAATTCTCTTTACGTCTTTATAGTTATTCACATTGGATATCATTTGTTAAAATTATGTAATAATATATTTATGTCTAGTTTCTGTATTCAGATTATACATATAGATCAATTTGGTTGTAGTAGAATCATTAATTTCATGATATTTTATTTTCAAATATTTTCTATTAACTCATATACCATATATTCACATACCTGATATTATTGGATTTCTCTTCAGTTATTTAGAACAAAAATAAGAAGACTAATAATTGTGATGAAATAATAGTCTAAAATACAAATGCTTGTGTAATGTGTATAGATGATTAATCTAAATATAGATATTTTGAAGTGATAAAGGATAAATTGCATTGAGACTCCATAAATATTTTATTATGAATGAAAATTTTTGATGGTAAAAATTACCATTATAAAGACCTTCTATGATATGAATCTATAAAGATACCAAAAAAATATAAATTGTCAAGAGGGAAATGGATTATATGGTATTTTCATGAGCATTTGTTCTATGAGTTTGTAAAGACTAAAATTTTAACATTTTTATGTGAATTGTTTCCAGGTTTACAGTTGCTAGTTGGTTTTATGTAAATCCAATGTAATTTTTACTTTCATTCATCAGTGATGAATTCTTTTTAGGAAATTACAGTATAAGTTTTGAACTCATAATTTACTCTGCTCCATAAATGGGATTTGGGGATGTTATCATTACCATTTTTCTGTCTGGTTGGCATTATTATTCATGAAGCTCTTATCCTAACCATCTTTGACCATTTTCCCCCACTTGAAAAGCAATTAAAAATTTGTGCATATTTTCTTCCATGAGTCATTTGCAAATGACAGTGTGTGGGAGGGAGTTCTACAAGCATTGGCAGTAGTAGTTTTTTATTAAAAAACATAAATTCTCTGAAAGACCCAATATACCCCTAGGGAAAAACCAGCACTAAAACACTTTTAAAATCCTTGCAGTTGACTAGAGATGACATTTAAACTAAAGGCCTAGAGAGATTTGACAATGTTCTCTCAAAAGCATTATGACAAGAACTCCTTTCTATGAATTTTATATGAATTTTTCCTGATACTGACAGTTAGAGATAGATTCTATTACTGAAGAGTGCAGGCATATCCTTTTAGCTCAAAAATGAAAAGCCTAGCCATTGATAGACAAATGGTTTTATTTTCTTCCCTTTACTGATTCTGTATTAAGTTACTAACCCTCAGGATAAATATTCATAAAATGTAAATACTGATTTTTTTTTATTTTCTTATAACAAATGTTACCTATAATAGGATGCCGTGCCAGAGATTCCTGTAATTCACTGTCAAATGCTTAGCCTTTGGTATATTCAGTTCTTGAATCAGATTAGAATAAAACAAACTAAACCTGTTTTAAAGTCATCATATTTTTCATGCTTTTCCTCAGCTAATCATTTTCCCATGCCTTGACATTAAGAGTCAATTAACCAAGGAAAGAAAATAAAAATTATGAGAAAGTATACCCAGAATATATAAACTGACTACCTAAATGTACTTGAGATGGTTTTTTTTTGTAATGCAAATATTTCTCTCATATACAAAATTTTTGGAACGATTTCTGTTAAATAATGGCATGTACAGGAGGGCATCATTTGTCTCAATTCTGTACAAGGACATCTGTCAGGACTTTTTGTCACAAAATAGTTTTACTGGTTCTACCATTGTGAAAATAAATGATCTAGATAATAAAATAGTGGAAGGTATTCCCATTCCGAGAGTCCTTCTCCAATGTCAGAATGTTCCAAATACTAAAGTCTACTTTTCAGGGCTCATATTAGCTTTTCCTCTTCTGTCTGGGATGAGTACTAATTTTTTTAATATCATTTCCAGACATTATGTTCACAAAGGCTGAAATTTACTTGAGGAATTGCACCCTAGTAGATGAAAATGCTTTATCTTAAAGGTTTTTAGAATAAGTGGTTATCTTTTTGTCAGAAAGTTTTGGAAATGGCTTTTGATGATTTTTCAAGTAGGTCACAGTACAAGAAATATTGTAAAACTTGTAAGTATTTAACAATGAAAACAGAAAGTTCCAAATCCTCTATTAATTTCAGCTATTTTCAGATTTTCAAGTGAACCTGAAATCTTCAAAATTTACATATTTTCAAATGGAAATGACTGTCGAGGTAATGAAAAATATCCATACATTTCAGAAATTAAATTATTAATAAATTGCTTTGAAAATCAAAGACCAGAATCCATTCTATATGTCTACAAAATTGATAGGATAATTTTTCATATAATGAACTAGTTAAGATTGAATTTAAGATATTTTATTTAATTATCTGTGAATGATAGTAATATATACTTACAAGGAAGAAGGTTTAAGATAGGGAATAACTTTATTTAACTTGGAAAGTGCTAAGATCAAAACAAGACTGAATTCTCTTGCAAAACAGACCTAGTACTATTTTAATAATTATTTACTATAATTCTTGTGTGTGTGTGTGTGTGTGTGTGTGTGTGTGTGTGCATGTGTGTGTGTGTAATTATTTGCATTTGACAGTCAGAGGAAAGCTTTCAGGAGTCAATACTCTTTTCCTAGCATGTAGGGTCTAGGGCTAGAACTCTGGTGGTCAGGCTTGTTACCAGTTCCTTTACCCACTGAGTCATCCCCTGGCACTCGTTCACAGATTATAAAATGATGTTGGAGGTTTTATATTTTCATTAGGTTCTCAAAAATTAATATTCAGATTCATTTTCATCATTTAATATATCATACTGGAAAAAACTAAAGAAAAGAAAGATAGCTCTTTAAATATGAGTGATATCATTCTAGATATAGCCTAGAATACTGGATTTTCTAGTTCAGAACATGCAAGTGCCTGAATAGGTGGTCATGAGGGAGGAAACTTTCCTTATATCTGTGAGTTTTCAGAGACTGGAAGAAATTAAACCTGGCATGAGACTATTATATCTGACTTCCTGGATGAAGGATTTTCAATGCATATGTTTTCTTCTGTTCTTTTTTAATCTGAACATATAGTCACAAGACCTTATCTATTGGTCTTTCATTACAGAAATACAAATATTTTAGATAGTTATTCTGCTGCTGGGATCATGGTGATTCTTTTGTTTGGTTTTGTGCTCTAAACAGATATAAATACTGAAAAACATCAATGTATACAGATCCCCACATGTATGGAGAGGATGCTTTCATTGGCAAAGATCTGCCTATTGATTTAGTTAGGAATGACTTAGATTAGTCAATAAGTATTTCCAGTAAAAAAAAAGTGAGTGTAAAGAAAATTCAAAACTTTTCATGTAATAAAATGGTGCTTAAGGGGTACACAAGAGCACTAACCGAGCCAGTACTCATATAATTGACCACAGATCACATCATCTTCCATTCCCAAGAGTTTTTGACAATGAAACTTCAAGAAAAATCATACTCTTAACTTTTCAAGACTTCATTTGATTACACAGTTACTAAATAATTAAATGATTTCAGAAGCATTGTGGAGCATGCCACAGTATGTCTCTCAAATCTATAAATAGTTAAATGATCAACAAGACAAAGCTAAATTAAAGTCACAAAGGAATAGTTAGGAAGAGCTGAGAGCCAGAGATCCATCCCTAAATGTCCAAGAGAACAATAACACAATTAATGGAGTCAGTAATGATTGTATTGGTTCAGAGAGAGCATGAACTAATTAACATAATTCTAAACTGCTGTAGTGCAAAACATTTTGTTTCATTTCTTATGTTTGAGGCAAATGGTTTTCATGGTTTTAAGAGGTAGGGAAAACACTAGAATACAAATATTGATCAGTCAGTGAGGCTAAGAAGTTTAAAAGCTGTCTGTGTTCTTTCATCATGTAAAGACACAACAAGATGGTACTCTCTGTGTCCTAATCCTAATGATGGACTTCCTTGGTTCCAGAAGTGCAAGAAATTATATTCTGTTGTTTACAAGTCACATGGTATAAGGGATTCAGTTTTTGTTGTTTTGCTGCTTTTGGTATCAGGCTGAATGGACAAAAATACACAGTTTACAGTTTGCTACAACCTCTTGTTTCTCTTTCCTTGACAGATCCTATGCCCTCTAAATGAGGAAACTGTGTAGTATTGAGGAATGGCCTTAGGGATATAGGATGCAATGGGGAAGCATAGGTCCCTATAATAGAGTGTTTCTCAATGTTGATGAGATTTTCTGTGACTCTTTAATACAGTTCCCCATGTTTGGTAATTGTGAATCATAAAATTATTTTTGTTGCTACTTCATAACAGTAATTTCCTAGTATTTTAAGCTGCAATGTAACTATCTAATATGCAGGATATCTGATGAGAGGCCACCTTAAAGTGGTGAGAACTGCTGCTTTAAAGCATAGAGAGACAAAGAAGTGGGATCTACAGTTGGAATAAAATAGGTAAATAGTATGTGATCATGACAAAGAACATTGGCAGATTCACCACGGGAATCATAAAAGGTTTGATAAAGAAGAGTAAGAAGACTGATGCATGAATACAAACAAAAACAACAACAACCAAACAAACAGAATCCAAAACCAACCAAACAAAATAGCATTCTTTTGTAGTAGGTTTGTCCTAATGCTGCTTGTGTTCTGATGTTAATTTGGGTCCCCCACAACTGTTTTGCTGAAGAGAGTCTGCACATAAGACAGTCAGGGACCTTGCCTTTGTTAATTCTGGTTGGTAAAGAAAGATGCTAGCAGCCAATAGTTGGGAAGAAGAGACATAGCCAGGTTTAGATTTCCAGGGCTTGGGACCAGAAGTAAGAAAGGAGGGGGAGAGCCACCATGACTTAAAAGAGTGTGCAGGAGATGAGAGAATGTGCAGCCATGGAAGAAAAAAGAGAGAGAACGAGAGCTGCCATGTAAAAAGGCGAAGAGAATGTGACCCAAAGGGCTGCTTACTTGGTTCAAAAACAGCCAAGTTGGAACATAGAAATTAGTAAGCAATAATGGGGTTATGACTGAAAAGTAAATTCTGACACCATGGAGGTTACGCAGTTGCCCAGCTACCATAATGGCTGTGTATGTATGTGCATGTGCATGAGCATGTGCATGTGTGTTTCATCGGGGAAGAAAAAGAGTCTAATGCAGGAAGGAACCGCATAGAGGAATTTAAATTTTTTTCCTACTACTTTCTTTCAAATAGACTAATTTAGAATTATTAATGATATCACTTCCTTTCTCCACATTGTTGAGATGGTTTACATCAGCTCATTTGACAGTATGCTTAAAACTTAGTGAAGTATTGGCAGAGAAGAAATATTGGAGAAGTCGCTCCTGCCAGGATACAAAAGACATTCACGGTATTATAGAAAAGAAGTTTATTTTACAAAGTCATTTCTTGAAATGGCTGCAGAAAGAAAGACAGGGTGTTATTAGAATCAGCAAGGATAACTGGCAAATTACCAATTTTACACAACTAGAGAAAAGTGGAGGAAGACAAAATTGGGGTTTTATATCCTGAAAATTAAGTTCTAAATTCTATATGAATGGCAACAGGTGTCATTTCATTTCATTGATACTGTAAAAGAAGTTTCTGAACTCATTTCTAAATTAGAAGCTATTCATGTGTTAGAGGTTAAATCATTCCAAAATTTAAATAACAAATCACCGTTTTCATTGTATCTGAAGTCAGGGGACTAATAGAAGACACTGAGGTTAAATGAAGTCAGAAAGGTAGGACCTTAGGATTGATGTCCTTACAATAAGAGAAAGTGATACATCTCTGTGTTAAAAGAAAGTCATGACAGGACCAACAAGAAAGGCTGTTCAGAACAAATGAAGGAGGGAAAACCCAGCATAGACTAACAGTCACAGGAATTGGACCTTGGATTTTGACCCTCCACAACGGAAATATTTAAGAATTAATGGAAGAGTAATAAAATAGGTATATGTATATATAACGTAGATGGAATATTTGCTTAACATGTGGGATGCCTTGCTTTTAATCCTCTGTAAATACACACACACACACACACACACACACACACACACACACACACAGAGAAAGACATGGAAGGATGGGGGGGAGGAAAATATATGCATGGTTATGGCAGAAAAAGGGTTCGTTTATTATCTCAATAAAACAAAATTAGTGTCATCAGCTTGAGAAAGGTTGGGAAGATTGGGGTTTAATTGAGAAGAGTGATCACATAATCATTTGAGAAATGGTCACTTAATGATTTCCACTATTGCTTCCCATCCTTTTCACTTCCCTGATTCATATTCTCTCTCTCTCTCTCTCTCTCTCTCTCTCTCTCTCTCTCTCTCTCTCTCTCTCTCTCTCTCTCTCTTTCTCTTCCCTCCAGATAAAAATTAAGTAAATTAAAAGTTTATATATGTTTTAACTACTTATCTGGAATCCCTGGGTATATCTTCAGTCATGTTTTCCCAAGACAAATAGCACTTTTTATTCTCAAAAGAAAATTTATCAAGGTAAAAGTAAGGGGTCAAAAAACATATGAACTTGAAGTGGAGGATAATTGTGCTTTTGACCTAGAGCCATACTGGGATGCAATGAAAACTGGTTATGAATTACCACGATGGCATCAGCCCTTAAACCATGACCTGCTGGTCCAGAGTGTGATGGCAACTGAACCATGGCAACAAGGTAATTTCCTTGCAGACAGTCAGTCACATATTAAAAGGTCTTAGGCCTTCACTCTACAGCTGTACTCATAACGATCTGACGTTTCTGCACAGATTGAAAACATTGCAGAATGTGAAAAGGTTGCAAAGAGTCTTCCAGGGAAATCTTACAAATAAAAATTGGGAAGGGGGACTCAGATATCTCAAAGCTTTGATATTGTGTTTAATCAGTGCACATATTTTAGTGATCCTTCAAAACTGCATTTCAAGATTTGTTTCATGAGTTTGCTATTAAATTTATTCTAAATTGCACATAAAACAGAAGAGATTTTAAAAGCATAATGATCATGCAAGAAAGCAGATAAGCATGTACATATATATATATACACATATACCTATATGTATATATCATATATAATATATATACATATATATATCATACACATATACATATTTACATCCTATACTAATTTTCTTGAAATAAAACTAAAGTTGAAAATTTCTCTCATTATCAAATTTTGTTTGTTTTGTTGGGTGTATTCTTAATCTCTGTCAGTTATATTACTTTATTTCTTTATTTTTCCTGTATTTTGAAAACAATGTCAGAGTACAAATTGATATGTAAAGGTTTAACAAATATATGTTAAACTATCAATGTTTAATAAAACTTTATTTTTTCTTCTGTTTCACTATTTTTACATTTTATCTTCTTAGTCACTTTAAAAGTTAATTTAGACAAATGTAACCTCATAGATATTTGTACGATTTTCTGTATGAATAATAAAAATTTTATTCCCATGAGAAGGTGTCCTAACAGAGATATTTTAATATAGAAATAATATACTAAAATTTGTATTTATAAAATTATGTAGCTTGTTTTCATCTTGGCAGATCAAGGAAGAGAAAGCACAGGGAAGAACCAGACATGGATATATTCTTCAAGGCCTGTCTTCTGAAGCCCAATTATTCTAGCCAGACCACCTATACCAAAGATTCTCAAAATCCCCCAACATGGCCACCATCAACAACTTAACATTCAGATACATGAGCCTACGAGGACATCCATTTGCATACAAGATATACCAGTTTTTATTTCTCCTTTACCAAAGACCACAGTGTATATCTACACAGATGTGTACCTGTGTGACATTGAGATAATATGTATATTTATTCTCTTTATATATTGTTGCTTTTTCTTATTCTTTTTCTTCTATTTTTGTAGTGGAGTTTGAATGCAGATGCTTGTATATGATGAGCAGTTAAATATCCTCTGAGACATGTGACCAGTTCTTGGTTTATTTGAGATCTGATATTGCTATGGCCACTGAACTGACTTTATTTGCTCTATGTAGACCATGTAGCCTTCAAACCGGTGAACATACTGCCTCATCTTTAAGTGTCATCATCTTATTCCTTGTAATCTTACATAAAGTTGAGTAATATCTGTTCTCTAAACTTGTTCTCTACTTGATTGTGATTATTATTCTGCATCATTTTGCCTATAGAATTTGACCAGATTTTTCAATAACCAAAATATAACTCACATATTTTTAATCCATAATGACTTTATAGAATGAATTGAGAAAAATGATTTCTTCATAATATGAAAATTTCCTAATCATCAATATGTAATATTTTTCTAATTATTCTCCTGAATGATTTAGTTTCCTCACTATTTGAAGTTATTTGTCAAGTAGAAATTTTAAGGTTTTTTTTTAGAATTTCTTCATAAGCAGTTTATATTCTTATTTGCTACTATTAATGATGTTTTATAGACATGTTTGATTTTATCATAGTTTGATATAGACTAATTATAGAAATTTTCTAAGTCAGCTATTACAAAGTACCAAAGAAATGAGGATGTGTAATAATAGACAATATCTCACAATTATTGATATCAAGGAAATCATGTCAAACTGCAAGGGCCACAATTCCCCTAGATAGAGCAAATGAAGAGTTTTTTTTCCACATATATAATTAAATGTAGATAATATTCTCTGTCATGACTTTAATCATATTGAGTTCAGCATCAGAGACCTCTTAATTATGATATTAATAATATCTGTATCATTTCCTAATTATGCAGTATAAAGTTATATCAATTTAATGCATGTTTACAAAGACAAAGCTTTGGATATTTTTGTTGCCATTGATTGTTTTCTATAACTTTGTAAATTTATTTTAAAGTCTACTCTTATTTTTCTTGTTATTGTAGGGTTACATTATTATCCTTTTTAATGTTCTATGTTAACATGTTTATTAAATTATTAGATATTTCAATATAGACCATGTTACTTTCTCCTTTTCTCTTACTTTTTGAATTTTTTTTTTGGTATTTTATGTTTTTTCTTTTCTTTCATGAATTATAGTAGTAGCATGAGCTACTGTTATACAGCCCTGGTTTGCTGTTCAACTATAAAGTTCACTTTGTTTATAAAAAAATTTTATATTCTTGAATTTTACATTCTTGAATAAAAAAGTACAAGAAACTTGTCCCATTGTCAAGATAATCTGAATTATCTATCCAGTAGTATATATGTAAAAATTTTATCAAAATCAGTGTTAAAGCCTAAGAAATTCAACAAAATATTTTCGACAAGGAATCTCACCAGGCCTTAGTCATTAGGGAAATGCAAACCAAAACAACTCTGACATTCCATTTTACACCTATCCGAATGGCTAAGATCAAATAACTCAAGAGATTGCACATGACATCAACACTATCAAGTACATGAGTAGGGGGACACTTCTTCACTACTGGTGGAAATGCAAACTTGTACAACCACTTTGGAAATAAATTTGTTGGATTCTCAGCAAACTGAAAATAGTTCTACCTCATGCCCCAGCTATACCACTCCTGGTCATATACGCAATAGATGCTCCAACATTTCCACAAAGACACTTTCTCAAGTAGATTCATAGCAGCTTTATTCATAATCCCCAGAAACTGGAAACTCAACCTAGATGTCAGTCAACTAAATAATGGATAATGAAAATATGGTACATCTACACAAAGGAATACCATTTAGTTATTAAAAACAAAGACATCATGACTTCTACAGTCAAATGGGTGGAACTTGAGGACATTATCTTCAGTGTGGCAACCCAGTCCCCAAAGGAAATGTATGTACTCCCTTGTAAGTGGATATTAGCCATAAAATACAGGTGCCATGCTATACTACACAGACCCAAAGAAGCTAAAAACAGAAGGAAGGCCAAAGCAAGGAAGCTTGAATCTCACTTAGAAGGGAGAATTTTAAGGAGTTTTAAGAGGCAGATAGAAGGAGGGACCTGGGAAGGAAGTGGGTGTGGAGGGGAATAAGGATATCAGGCTCAGGTGTGGGGAAGGATAGGGGAGATGGTTAAATGGACAGGAAAAGAAATGGAAATCTCTAACTGTTTGGGGTGAGAAAGTAGGGGTCATCTCCAGAACAGGACAGAGACCTGGGATAAGGGACCCAAGAATCAATGGGGGTGACCTTTGCTGTGACTCACAACATTGGGGATATGGAACCTGAAGAGGTCTCCTCCCATAGCAAGGCAGGAACCCCACTGAAACAATAGAGACACCAACCCACCCACAAAAACTTTCAATCCCAAATTTACCGTCTACAACAAATGTAGGAATGGGGGATGGAGCAGAGACTGAGGGAATGGCCAGACAATAACTGATCCAAACTCTGACCCATTGCATACGCAAGCACCATTACCTGATACTATTATTGATACTCTGTTATGCTCGCATACAGGAGCATGTCGTCCTCTGAAAGACTCCACCCAACAGCTGACTCAGACAGATAGAGACACCTACAGAGAAGCAGTAAATGGAACTTAGGGACTCTTATAGAAAAATAGGGGAACGGATGAGGGCCCTGAAGGGGATAGAACTCCACAGAAACACCAACAGAGTCAACTAACCTGTGCCCTTGGGGCTCATAGAGTTTGAACCACCAACCAAAAACCATACATGGTTGGACCTAGGCTCTCTGAATATGTACAGCAGATGTGCAGGTTGATCTTCATGTGGGTCTAGAACAATTGGAAAGGGAGCTATCCCAAAAGCTGTTGCCTGCATGTGGGATATGCTCTTATAGTGGTCTTCTTTGTCTGACCTCAGTGGGAAAGGAAGCAAATAGCTCCATAGAGACTTGAACTGCAAGGATTGGGGAATACCTCGGGAGACCCCACCCACTCAGAGGATAAGGGAAGGTGGAGATGGGGGAAGATTCTGGGAGAGGGTGACAAAGAGGTCGGCAGTGAGCAGGATATAAAGTAAATAAATAGATAAATAACATAATATTAAAAACATTTATACTCTATAGAAGATTGGTAACAATTTATATATTTATAAAACATGACCTTAATTTTAGAATAAATGTTACCATTCTTAAAAAGAAAGAAATATAAATTTTCAATAGGATATTTTAGTGAATCTTTATTTCCCAGCTGATCAGGACTTCAATGTTCAGGAATCTTATTGATGAAAAAGTCTATTAAAATGAAAACGAGCCAATGGCACAGAGGTTACTTACTCTAGAGACTGCTGGCTTTGTATTTGTAATTTGGGGTATAGTGTTCGGGACCTAAGGCACAATAAAGTAAAATCTTGTTTTCTTCCTACTAGACTAAGCTGTCATTTCAGTGTGGTATATTATGTAGCACAGCTCAGACATTGAGAGCATTGACTGCTGTTCCAGAGGTCCTGAGTTCAATTCCCAGCAACCACGTGGTGGCTCACACCATCTATAATGAGGTCTGGCATGGTGTTCTGGCACTCAGGAATATATTCAGGCAGAATACTGTATATAATAAATAAATCTTTAAAAAAAGAAAAGAAAGTATGGCAGCCCAACCTGCTTCTGAGACCAAATACATTAAATATGGATGCTCAGGGTTGATCCTGAGAAATCTGAGTGGACCTAAAAGGTGGTGACTCGAGAATCAATATTTCTGTTTTTTTATTGTTGTTCATTGATGACTGATTTTAGCCACCATATCGACACATCAGGTGAGTTTTCCATCAATGACCTATATTGCTACCATTTCAGCTTTATATTACTGTCACAGAGTTCACTAAATTTCCTAGGAAAACCTTGAATTTACTCTGTAGGCCAGGAAAACATTGAAATCTCAATCTTCCAAATTAGCCTCCTAGGTAGATTGCATGCCAGGTGTGCATCCGAAGTCCCAACTATAGAGTCAGCAACTATTTAGAATCACATTAGTGATTCCTCCTGTTCTCACATTTTCAGAAAGGACAATTTTAGAGGCAAGAGTCACAGTCGTGGTTATAAATTACTCCATTAATGTCATCTCCCTGTGTCCATTTTCATTTCGGGAAAGGGCTCATTGTCCATGTGCATGTTTATTCAAATAAACAAAATTTTTATGGATCATCTTCCTCCATCACTTGCCTCTTCTGTCCCATCAGTAAATACCATAATATCTGAATTTTACATTAATAAAGCCTTCAAAAGAAGAACTTCAGCTTATATTTTTTCTTCCTATCTCCATGATCTGTTGAGAGGTGACAATATGCTATATTGTCTTATCTAGTTTGCTATTCTACTTCAATAAGACAATAATTTAGTGAAATACTAGGAGATCCACAGAGGCCAGAGACTTTTGGAAGATGAATACACCAGGGGGAAGCATGGGAGTGTAGAATGGGCCCTCCATGTCTCCAATTGTTTAAATTTGATATCTGGCAGGTATCCAGAGGAGTGATTTTTTTTTCCTTATGACAAAAGCCAGCAATGCAAGCTGGAGCACTGATATGTCATTAGGCTCCTACTTAGCTTGGGGGCTAGGATTAAGAATGTTTTCTTCCTGCGTGTTTGCATTTCAAAGATATGGCTCTCAGCCCTGGAAAGACTGTAGTAGGGGGTGGAATTTATCTCAAATCTCACAAAACTCTCTAAAGTAAATACTTTAAGAAGGAAGTTGGACTTATCTGCCCATCAAAAGGGGTTGGCTAAATAAAAGGAAATTACTGACATCAGGAAACTTTTTCAACAGGGTGGGGCTACACTTAGGGTCATCCTTTACCAGAGGTTCTCAATCTATGCATCATGACCCCTTTGGAGTAGTCAACTGACCATTTTAACATGGGTCAACTAAGACCAACAGAAAACAGAGTTTTGTATCATGATTCATAACAGTAGCAGAATTGAAGTGAAGAAGCAGTAATAAATTTTATGGCTGCAGTTCACCACAACCTGAGGAACTAAAAGCTCACAACATTAGGCCAACATCACACAATGTTCAAGAGAAAGTAGCCTTAGGTGCCAGAAGCCTGACTAAAGTTTGCTACTCTCTATTCAAGAATCTGACTGGAGTAACTATGGTCAAGGACATTTTCAGACTTCTCACAACAATATTGTACATTTAACTATTGTTAGTAAACATTATTTTAGAGCATTATGGGTAAAAAAAAGTAAATGGTTTCCATATTCAGAAATATTCTGACAATACTTGCAAGGAGATGTTTCTACCAAAGACAGTCTTCAATTCTGCAGCACTTCATATGTGGGGAACTGATAGACATCATACATTCTTTAACTTATCCATTTTGTGTTTTCTTCACTCTCAGAAAGTAACTCTGTTGATAGCTCCTTTCTTTGTTTAAGACTGAGCATTTCCTTCCTGAAGGATGACAGTCCTTCAGTAGTTATCCTTAAGCTGAGCTATTGCTTCCCATTAAAGCATAGTACATATAAGTAGCTAGAATATGGCAAATACATAGGTGAATGCCAACAGCAAACCACTGAACTGAGAACGGGACCCCAGTTGAAGGAATCAGAGAAAGGACCTAAAGAGCTTGAAAGGACTTGAGACCCGACATGAACAACAATGCCAACCAACCAGAGCTTCCAGGGAATAAGCCACTACCCAAAGACTATACATGGACTGACCCTGGGCTCCAACCTCATAGGTAGCAATGAATAGCCTAGTAAGAGCACGAGTGGAAGGGGAAGCCCTTGGTCCTGACAAGACTGAACCCCCAGTGAACATGATTGTTGGAGGGAGGCCAGTAATGGGGGAAGGATGGGGAGGGGAACAGCCATCTAGAAGGGAGGGGTAGGGGTTAGGGAGATGTTGGCCTGGAAACCAGGAAAGGGAATAACAATTGAAATGCAAATAAGAAATGCCCAATTTCACTGGAAAACATTTCCTGAACAAAACACCAATGGCTTACGCTCTAAGATCAAGAATCGACAAATGGGATCTCATAAAACTGCAAAGCTTCTGTAAGGCAAAGGACACTGTGGTTAGGACAAAACGGCAACCAACAGATTGCGAAAAGATCTTTACCAATCCTACAACAGATAGAGGCCTTATATCCAAAATATACAAAGAACTCAAGAAGTTAGACCGCAGGGAAACAAATAACCCTATTAAAAATGGGGTTCAGAGCTAAACAAAGAATTCACAGCTGAGGAATGCCGAATGGCTGAGAAACACCTAAAGAAATGTTCAACATCTTTAGTCATAAGGGAAATGCAAATCAAAACAACCCTGAGATTTCACCTCACACCAGTGAGAATGGCTAAGATCAAAAACTCAGGTGATATCAGATGCTGGCGAGGATGGGGAGAAAGAGGAACACTCCTCCATTGTTGGTGGGATTGCAGACTGGTAAAACCATTCTGGAAATCAGTCTGGAGTTTCTTCAGAAAATTGGACATTGAACCGCCTGAGGATCCAGCTATACCTCTCTTGGGCATATACCCAAAAGATGCCTCAACATATAAAAGAGACACGTGCTCCACTATGTTCATCGCAGCCTTATTTATAATAGCCAGAAACTGGAAAGAACCCAGATGCCCTTCAACAGAGGAATGGATACAGAAAATGTGGTACATCTACACAATGGAATATTACTCAGCTATCAAAAACAACGAGTTTATGAAATGGCAAATGGTTGGAACTGGAAAATATCATCCTGAGTGAGCTAACCCAATCACAGAGTATGCACTCATTGATAAGTGGCTATTAGCCCAAATGCTTGAATTACCCTAGATCCCTAGAACAAACGAAACTCAAGACGGATGATCAAAATGTGAATGCTTCACTCCTTCTTTAAATGAGGAAAAAGAATACCCTTGGCAGGGAAGGGAGAGGCAAAGATTAAAACAGAGACTGAAGGAACACCCATTCAGAGCCTGCCCCACATGTGGCCCATACATATACAGCCACCCAATTAGACAAGATGGATGAAGCAAAGAAGTGCAGACTGACAGGAGCCGGATGTAGATCGCTCCTGAGAGACACAGCCAGAATACAGCAAATACAGAGGCGAATGCCAGAAGCAAACCACTGAACTGAGAATAGGACCCCCGTTGAAGGAATCAGAGAAAGAACTGGAAGAGCTTGAAGGGGCTCGAGACCCCAAAAGTACAACAATGCCAAGCAACCAGAGCTTCCAGGGACTAAGCCACTACCTAAAGACTATACATGGACTGACCCTGGACTCTGACCCCATAGGTAGCAATGAATATCCTAGTAAGAGCACCAGTGGAAGGGGAAGCCCTGGGTCCTGCTAAGACTGAACCCCCAGTGAACTAGACTGTGGGGGGGAGGGCGGCAATGGGGGGAGGGTTGGGAGGGGAACACCCATAAGGAAGGGGAGGGGGGAGGGGGATGTTTGCCCGGAAACCGGGAAAGGGAATAACACTCGAAATGTATATAAAAAATACTCAAGTTAATTAAAAAAAAAAAGAAATGCCCAATTTAATAAAGATGGAGAAAAAAAGAAATAAAGAAAACATAGTACATATAAGTACTAATACTTGCCTTACACAATTTCTGGTATTCTGGATATGTGATTCCTTTTTCTACCTCTGAGGTCAGGATCCATTCAATGCACAGGCAAAAACAATCACCCCAATCATTAAAAACAAAAGAAAACAAAGATTCTTTCCTTAAAGAGATTAGATTACCTGGCTAGATTCTCACATTTCAATTTGAGGGAAGCATGACTATACCATCTGATAGAATCTAGTCCACTACAGGAATTAAGACCTTTAATACAAAAGAGTTTCAAGGAGAAACAATGCTTTGAGTGAATCATAGGTTAGGAACTGAATCTATTTCTCTTCTCTGTTTGAAATCCATATTGTCAGTAACCTAACCTAGAAAACCAAAATGAATTTAACCAAAAATGTCATTACAAAGTTTTATGAGTTGAAAGTTTTACTGAGTATTATTCACAGCACAAAGGTCATCGCAAAATAAAGTTTCAGCATCCTTCATAAATTATTGCATACAAAGTAAAACACATTAAAATAATATTGAGTAATCTATTAAAAGTTCATAATAATGAAAAATTTTGAGATTTAGAATAAAATAAAAGACACAATCTTGTTATTTGTAAATAAAAACAATCAAAATTATAACCGAGGAATGGGAACAGAAATGAAGAAATATAGAGTGGGCAACTATAAATCATAGTGGTACAATAATACTCACATCACAATGATTCCTTTGAAATCCATGAGATAATATGAGAATGTTATTATCAACTCTATAATCATCAATTTTATAACAATTATAATTAATCAATTTACTAACACAGACAAAATACCAAAACTCATTCAAGGAAATAACCTCGATAACAAGATATGTATATAAATACTAAAGACTTTGAAATTAATAATTGACTATATTCTAAAAATAAACAAATTAAAAATATAATAGGCCAAAGCAGTTTTGCAAGTAAATGCATTTTTAATAATGTTCAAGGAAAAAGTAATATTTAACAAAATAATCACACTGTATGGTTCAGGAAAGATGCTCTTCTTTCTGCCTGGTCTTTTGAAACAGAAGTGGAAGGAAGCCTTATTCATTTCATTAAGATAGCATTGCTCTGGTATTAAGCTGGAAAGACATACCATGAAAGAATGCTCCAGACAGTGTAAACCCAGACCACAACCTGGTTAGCAAAGTATGGACAAAATCAAAAGCAACAGTGTGAAATTAAGCACAGAATGCAGGCTCGTTCAACAGTGCTCATTCACTGACTGCATCCTAGCCTTACAAAAAAAAAATAACTAATTTATCAGAGGTTCACATGATCTAAGGAACCATAGATAAAGATATCAGCCTGCTAAAGTGGACATACCTCAGTCTCATTCTCAATACGCAACAGACTACTTCTAGGAGAAAATGCAAGCTCTCAAGAGACCATTGTTATCACCCTACCAATCAAATCTTCCGTTGACTAATGTGACTGCCCTACATTAAATCTTTCCAATCAAAGGCAATACTGGAGAAAGATGATTGCAGTTCCCAAGCATCACATTAGTGTTTTATTCACAGAAACTGTAATTTGAATAAAAACACAAAGACTTACACAAAATATGAAATGATCCAAAGAAGTATTCATGAGAGTTGGGACAGAATCCTGCTGATTTTAATTCTGATAATGAACAGATGAATTATCATAGCTAAGCAAAACCATGTGAGCATCCTCTGCAATGAACTGACTGGAACTTGAATTTACTGTGTAAGCTGCATAGGATCAGTATTCTGTGCAATGGAAATCAAGACAGAAGGAAGCAATATTCTTCACATTCTGTAGTACCAATTTATGTCTTTATAGTTAGATATGCTTTGAATAACAAAGAAAAAAGTTACAGTAATAGGCTACTAGATGATAGTTTTCCTTATGTCCTAAAACTTTGCTGTGTAAGAAAACATTCATTATTAAAAAGTCAAAATTATTCTTTCATTAATACTAATATTTTCATAGTTTTTAATCTTAATTTTTCCTTCATTATTTTCATTACTACAAGTAAAATAACCATCTGAGTAACTATTGAGCAAAACCTCTCTCTCAGATACAATTCAGTTCTTTCTATCTATTAAGTGTCTGTTAGTCAATTATTGCTTCCATAGTAAATACCAAATGCAATACACTTATCTTTCTGAACAAAGCATGGGTTTCCTTACCTGTGTCCTTTTCCTCATTTTTCTGTTGCTAAATAAGATATAGAAGCTTCAAAGAGCTTCTACTGAGAGCCATCTGGAAAGTTTACATAAATGATTTTATTTACAGATAAAACAGAAACCAGAGATTTTTCCCCTGCATTCTTTTACTAATAATAGTAAGAAAGCAAATAATAACATTGGAAAAGCAGGGAACAATAGAGACCTCACACATGGCCTTCCAAATGCTCATTGGACATGCTATTTGCTTCAGGCTAATGGAAGAAAATTATCTCTCACAGCAGGGAAAACTTGAGTACTAAAATATGTTCATTTTCTACCAGAAAAAAAAATTGTTTAACTTAGGTGACATTTACCGAAAAGCCACACATCGTGAACTCATAGATTTTAGGATTGTTTACTTCAATTTATTCTAAACTAAGGATATTCAGCTAAGAAAATTGCATAGATAAAGAATCTCTCCCGAGAAAATATCATTTGTATATCCAGCAGAATTGTAAATATCAACATGTTTACTAGGAGACTGCTATGCACTGCATTTATCTCTGTATTCCCAAAAAATCACATAACAAACCATAACTGCCTAAGTGTTCCATTAAATGCTTCTTCTTCAACTTAGTACTCAGCTAGCACAGGACAATCATCTATTAGGAAAAATCTTACCATTTACTGAAGGGAAGGAAGTGTCTACAGCCAATAGAGACTTTTGCTTACCAATCTAGCCTTTAGAACCACTGCTCTGGTGCCCCACTACTGTAGACACTATGAATACCATTTTGAATTAGTCATCACTGCTCTAACCTGTGAGTTTTCCACACATGTTAGTGCCTATGTTTGTGTTACAGACTTTCTTTGGAGCTATGAGGTCTTTAATCACTCCTCATGAGCTCAAGAAAAAGGACCATGAATAAGTTGCCATAGTGCTCAATCTATTGACAGTATCCCTTACCACCTACTTAGTGTGGAAATTAAAACTCAAGATGACCTCTCTTGTAGCCCATCTTTTCGACTTCCTTGTTATGGTGCTCTCTAAGGACCTCCAAGTGGAATTGGAAACTGTCATTAGGCAACCTTTACTACAGCAAAGCTATAGTTAAAGATCTATGTGTATGGGGAAAGAGCTGTGTCTCTGGGAATGCTGTACAAAGAGATTGCCTTGTTTATTATTCAGTCTCTTTAAAAGTCTGCGCTCCAGCAGGAGATGCAGATATCCTGAGCTCCCACAGGTTAAATGTCCCCAGACATATTGCAGTTCTCCGTTCAAGCTCACCCTGTGGATAAGATCTTATTTTAAATATCATGATAGCAGATATGACCAATTTAAGATGACTTCTTCAGGGAAAGTTCTGAACAGGTGGCTAGAGTCCTCCTCTCGAGAGAAAATGTTTGGTGAAGTTAAACATATAGCAGGAACACCAAGATCCCAGAAGCAGAGTTAGTGATTTGTGGCTAGCTGTAAACTGTAGAATGCTAGGTATCTACTAGAGGCTATGAGGGGAAATGGGGTGATTCTGTACCTGGTCCTTGGAACAGTAAAGCTCAGGCAACCCCTTGACTTCAGAACTTTAGGCTCCAGTGTAAGAGGATCAATTTTCTGTTGTTTAAAGCTATCAAATTTGTGATCATTTGTTGATGAGAGCAAGGAAATTGGTGTATAGACTTGCAGACCCTATGAAGCCTGAGACAATTTTACAGTGTTACGGAGGAACAAAATGACAGTAAGAATGAGAACTCTAAGGGGACAGAACAGATCACATCTATCAGTACAGGGGCTCAGATCTCAGACAGAACCAAACCTTAAATTCATAGCAAAGCCATTAGTTCACAGGAAGGCAGGGTTTTCCTGAAAGGAAAGAAAAAAAAGTTATCTTTTTAAACAGCATCCAGCATCCCATGAGATGGGGTTAGAGAGGGGTAGAGATTCAGTCTGAAGCTATGGAGCACTTTCTAGCACTATAGACTCCAAGGTGGAAGAAACGTGTAGAAAACAACCAAGTAGGTCAGGTTGTTACTATTATTCAGAGTGTAATCAAATGTTTCCAGGCTTTCCTAGAGCAGCATAAATAAACCATGTCTATTTTCAGAGAAGAGAAATAAAGTCTGTCCACTTCATTCAGCACAGCTAACAAGTATGAAAAAAATTGGAGGCCAAAGTGTGTCCCAATAATCTTAATATGTAGCAGCAACCATAACAAATTATCTATCATCTATCTGTCTGTCTATTTATCTATCTATCTATCTATCTATCTATCTATCTATCTATCTATCTATCTATCTATCATCTATCTATCTATCTATCATCTATCTATCTATCTATCTATCTATCATCTATGTCTATTTATCTATCTATGTATCTATCTATCATCTATCATCTATCTAAATATTCTTCCATATATCTGTGTATTTTTACATCATCTATCGTGTGTGTGTGTGTGTGTGTGTGTGTGTGTGTGTGTGTGTGTGTTTGCAAGTCCATGTGTGCGATTTAGAGTCTTAGACAATGCAAGTCCCATAGCATCTGCTGTAAGGCTGTTTAAAAATGAATTGGTGACTTCTGCCAATGCTAGGACTTAGCTATTGTACATGCATGACAAAATAGGACAAGTCAAAATTGATTGACTAACCTTTGCTTTGCCGTTTCATATTAAACTTGGTCAACTTACAGAGCAACTATACTGACTAGTGCTTTTTGGTAGGTGATTCAGATTAATCACTACTGAAACCATTCATAGGTTTGGCATTGTTTGTGTCTGGTAAGTAAAACTTCGGGGGAGGTTTTTCTTTTTCTAAATGAGTCAGTGTAAAACCACATTTTCTAAATGGTTGATAGGATTTGGTGGCATTCAGTTAGTATCACCTAGTCCTATATTTCCTCTGGGTTTTCTATTGCTGGTTTTATCACTCGCACCTTTTGACTGCAATCATTTAAGACTCTGAGCCAGTTCCCAATTCGCAAGGTAAAGCTGATCTGAGCAGGCAGAAACCACACCACTCAGCACCTTTAAGAAAATGAAACAATTTGCAAGTTCTTGAATGATAGATCACAATAAGGAAGTGCAGCACCCTGTGCTTGGAAAATGAACTTGCAGCAGTAACTGCTTGTGCATACCTGATTGTGTGAGTCTTGTTTGGCTTAGATACCTTCCTATTGTTATGAACAACATTCATTGTGATCTCCAATTATCCAAACTTAGATATGACACATTGTCTGAGAACTCACAAGCAGAAGGATTGTAAAGGCCTGGAAGGAATTACACCCAAAGATTTACAGCCATCTGGAATTGTCAAGCTGGAAGAGATACAACACACATAATAGATTCATCTACGAGGACAGTGGGTCAGGGACAGTGAGACAGCTGGTATAATAAGGATGAGCAACCATTTTATAAATGCACAGGAAATTTTAAACAAGTTACGTATTTTAAAAAGAAAAAGATTAACTGAAAATGCATTAAGAAACCAGAAAGAGTAATAGAATTTAAAATCAAAAGTCAGCAAAATTTAAGAGCAAATTTATAAGATCTGTTGTTTTTGCCAAACCCTAGATTTATTAATCTGTATGTAAAACAGTATATGCTTAGGGAATACTTTTTTTTTCATGTTATGTGTAAAAGAGGAGGGGTCAGTGTGATGCTTTACCTGGCAAAGAACAGCCCTTACCATGGAGCTTGATGACCTCAGCTCAATTTTTGAGCTTCATGTGATGTGAGAACCAGATTTAGCAATCTGTACTCCCACCTTCTAAAAGGGGTCATTGGAAATACATGCATACAAATGTGCATACTCATAAGTATGCAGGAACACACCAATGTGCACGCGCACACACACACACACACACACACACACACACACACAAAGGAGTTAATTAGTCGGGAGAATCTACCAGACTTTCAAACCCTCTTTCTCTTAAATATAATATTCTATGACCATTCTTTAAACGCTAAAAGTAATGGCTTCTAATTTTAAAGCTTTTTGCTGTCCCAAATAAACTCTGGTAAAGTACACATGGGATGGATAAGCAGATAAGTATACTTATCATCACAGTTGGGGATCTTAGTTACATCTTCAAGCTGCATAGAGTAAAAGAAGAAAACCAACAACCTTGGTTTTTCTTCAGTTTCTACAAACAATAGAGTTTTCTGCTTTTTCCCCTATCTTTCCGTCTCTCTCTCTCTCTCTCTCTCTCTCTCTCTCTCTCTCTCTCTCTCTCTCTCTCTCTCTGTCTCTCTCTCTCTCTGTCTGTCTCTCTCTGTCTCTTTGTCTCTCTGCCTCTCTCTTTGTGTCTGTCTCTGTCTGTCTCTGTCTGTCTGTCTGTCTGTCTGTGTCTCTGTCTCTCTCTCTCCTTCCCTCTCTTTCTCATACACACACACACACACACACACACACACACACACACACACACACACACACACACACACTGAAGCACATACAGACAAATAAATTTATTTGAAAAGGAATATGAAATAACCTCACAGGATTTTGCAAGGGATATGCAAACATTTTGCAAGGAAGGCAGAGAAAGTTGTGTATAGAGAGTTAAGTAGTTTCTGTCCTTGCAGAGAACCAGCATTCAGTTACAAACATGTGAAACAGGTACATTTGTCTGAATATCTGATTGCACATGGTGCATGCACATAGGCTTAGGTACACATAAATACACACATACATGCACACATATGGACACACACAATAAGGTCAATATGAGTAATATTCATACTTATTCTTCTCTCATATATTACATTCTGATCACAGTTTACTCCATCCAGTCCTTCCAGTTTAACCACCACCACCATCCGTCATCCTCAGATCTGCCTCTCCTCTATTTCTCTCCAGAACAGAGCAGGTCACCCAGACATATCAACTGAACATGGCAAAACAAAATGCAATAAAAAGTAGGCACCAACCCTCATATCAAGGCCGGATGAAGCAAACTACTAAGAATAAAAAGAGTCCTAAGAACAAGCAAAAGCGTCAGAGACACCCCCACTTCTACTGTTAAGAATACCACAAGAACACCAGGCTAACATGTATAACATATATGTAGAGGACTTCACTTAGAACCATACATGCTCCATAGTTGTCAATCTCTGTGAGCTCAAATAAGAAGCCCTGCTTAGCTGATTCTGTTGGCCTAGCACTCCTGGTATCCTTGACCTCTCTGACTCCTACAATTTTTCCTTCTTGCCTTCCTTGAGGTTTCCAGAGACAAATGAGTATAAGTATTTTAAAGCCACTGAGAAATAATAAGGCACTAATTTTCCCAATGTCCCTCTACAGTAAAGAGAAGCACTGGGCCTGGCAATGATATATTTTAATAAAAGTAATAAGGATTAGTGACAAAAAGACTGGTGATTCCATCATGAAAATTTTTAAAAGGATGTATTAACTATACTTATGCCTTTTCATCATTTTTTTCTTTTTATTAATGGATTATTTTATTTATTTAAATTTCAAATATTGTCCCCCTCCCGGTCTACCCTCTGCAAACATCCCATCTGTCCACTCCTTTGCCACACCCAACCATCCAGTCCTACCTCACCCTCTAGTATCCCCTATCTCTGGTGTAAGAAGAATCTATAGAACCAAGGGCCTCCCATTGCATTGACACCAAATAAGGTAATCCTTTTCTACTTATGTAGCTGAAGCCATGGACCAACCCATGTATACTTTTTAGTTGAGGTGTCTGGTTAGTTAATATTGATGTTCTTCCTAAAGGGTTGAAATCCCCTTCAGCTCCTTCAGTCCTTCCTCTAATTCTTCCGTTGGGGTTTCCAGGCTCAGTCCGATGGTTGGCTGTGAGTATCTGAATCTGTCTTAGTCAGGTGCTGGCATAGCCTCTCAGCCATATTAGACTTCTCTCTGCAAGCAATTCTTGGCATCAGCAATAGTGTTTGGTTTTTGCCTTTGCTCATCGGATGTACCCCATGGTAGGGCAATCTCTGCATGACATTTCCTTGAGCCTCTGCTCCATTTGTTGTCCCTACATTTCCTTTAGACAGGAACAATTCTGGGTTAAAAAATTTGAGATGCATGTGTGGCCTCATCCCTCAACTGGAGGCCATGCCTATCTACTGAAGGTTTTATCACCCCTCTGTTCGGTATTTCAACCAACAACTTCCCCATTGAGTCTTGGAAGCCTCTTGCTACCCTGGCCAGTGGGAAAATCTAGTGGTTCCCCGAGTTAGCCAACTTCCACTGCTACATATATCTATTCTCTTGGCCCTCTGGACATCTCGCTGTCTCTTCCTATGCTTAAACCTGTCCCCTTTCCCTCCTTTCTGTCCTAGGTCCCTCTATCCCTCTACTGCCCACGATTATTTTGTTCACCCTTGTAAATAAAATTGAAGCACATAGACTTTGGTCTTCCTTCTTGTTAAGCCTCATAGGGTCTATTAGTTGTATCATGGGTATTCTGAACTTTTGAGCTAATATCAACTTATCAGGGAGTACACACCATGTGTGGCCTTTGATTCTGGGTTACCTTACTCAGGATATTTTCTAGCTTCATTCATTTGCCTGAAAAATTCATGAAGTCATTGTTTTTAATAGCAGATTGGCATTATATTGTATAAATATACCACATTTTCTCTATCCATTCATTCATTGAGGGGCATGTGGATTTTTCCAGCTTCCAGATATTATTAATAAGGCTGCTATGAACATAGTGGAGTGCAAGTCCTTATTATATGTTAGAGCATTTTGGGATGTATGCTTAGTACTGTTACAGCTGGGTCTTCAGGTAGAACTGTTTCCAATTTTCTTGGAAACTGTTAGAAGGATTTATGAAGTGGTTGTTCCAACATGAAATCCCTCCGAAAAATGAAGAAATGTACCTCTTTCTCCACATGTGCTACCACATGAGTTTTTGATCTTAGCCATTCTGATTGGTATAAGGTACCAAATCAGGGTTGTCTTGGTTTATATTTCCCTGATGAGTAAAGATGTTGAACATTTCTTTAGGTGCTTCTTGGCCATTTGAAATTTTTCAGTTGAGAATTCTTTGTTTAGCACTATACCCCATTTTTTTATTTTTAATTAATTAATTAATTGATTTATTTATTTATCTTTACACTCCAGATTTTATTCTCCTCCTGGTCCACACACCCCCAACAGTTGCACATCTTATACTTCCTCCCTGCCTCCTGTCCTTCTGTCTCCACAAGATATCCCCACCCCACTCACCCCACCAGACCTCTAAATTTCCTGGGGCCTCCAGTCTCTTGAGGGTTAGATGCATCTCCTCTGACTGAACCCAGACCTGGTAGTCCTCTGCTGTATATGTGTTGGAGGCCTCATCTTAGCTGATATATGCTCTCTGGTTGGTGACTCAGTGTCTAAGAGACCTCAGTGATCTGAATCTTTCAGCTGCTTGTTGGGGATTTTGGAGGTCAGTAATTATAGGTCCCTTTTTGTGAACGCCCCATAGGCTCAGTAATGGTGTGAGGTTTTGGGGCCTCCCCTTGAGCTGGATCCCACTTTGGACCTGTCTCTGGATCTTCATTTCCTCAGGCTCTTCTCTGTTTCCATACCTTCCTTTTTTATAGACAGGAATAAATATGGGTCAGAGTTTGACTGTGGGATATCAACACCATTAGTCCGTTGATGCCCTGTCTTCTGCTAGAAGTAGGTTCAATAAGTTCCCAATCTGAACTGTAGGGCATTTCAACTAGGGTAGCCCCCTTTGAATCCTGAGGGTCTCTCACTTCCCTGGTCCCTGGTACATTCTAGAGGGTCCTCCCAACCTACTTCCTTCTGAGGTTGCCTGTTTCTATTATTTCTGCTGACCCTCAGGGCTTAAGTCCTTTCCCCCACCTGTTGGAGCCTCCTGGATCCCCTGCAGTGTTTTGACTCCAGCTGAAGCCCTGCTGATGCATGTAGAAGCCTCTTGTTCCTAACAAAGGAATGCCCTGGCCAATGAGCAACACACTGGGGCATATACCTGGATGATGGTCCATTCCTTCCTGTCTTTTGTTCTCAGTCTTTGTTCCTGGGTCTTAGGCTGGTCTTCCTGGATTTCTCCCCAGTAAATTTGGGGCACATATTTGGTCTTTTGTTCCTGAGACCTTAAGCCAGTTTTTCCCACTGTGCTTCCTGGAATTTTCCAACTGGTGAACTTGAGGTATATAGTCCGTGATTAAAGCTACAGATTTTGCATTCTCTTAACATGAATGATCCGAGTATGTTTGTTTTTTAACCCCACAGGTTTATGCCTGGCTTTCAGTACCATGTCCATGTGGGTACCTACAAATGGAGGTCCCAAGGAGATCAGGAAAGAGAAAATTTTCTGACAGGATCATCCTGGGAAGCCGGCCAGCGAAGAAGGAGGGACGCATTGAGGTAAGATGGGCTAGAAAAGGCCTCAGTGATTTGGGCTAGTGTGAGTAAAACTTGTAAAAAAGAAAAAAAAGGGGACAAGGTAATGGTAAAGTGTTTTTACGTATGTGTTCTTTTAGAGTTATGTTTTAGTCTTTGGACCCTGACTAGAGATAGTTTACACCCTAGATATGAGAGAGAATGGGTTTGAGAAAAACAGTCCTCCAGGACTCTCTGCAGATGCTTTGGAGAAAGAGAAGGAAAATGAGCTTAAGATTTTTCATAGCTCTTCTAGGGACAGAAGGAAGGCAGAGACGTCCTACCTCCTCACTGGCTCTTATTGGAGAAATATTTATTTCTAGTTCTGGGTTCCCTAGGTAGAATATCTGGGTCCCTTTGGTGGGACACAATCTGTTCTTTCCCTCTATGTCTATTGTCTGTCCTTGCTGCACCAAGCTGTCCATGTCTGTCAGTTTGTATGTGTGGTTTTTGTTTCTCATTGCTTAAATGTTTTATGTTTCACATTCAAAAGAAAAAATGGTAAAAACTTTATCTGCTGGTCGTTCATGCCTTGATTTGGTTTTAACTTGTTTCAAAAAAGGAGCAAATAAATAAAAAACAGTTTCACTCGGCCTTTGGAGCCCTGCACCTGTAGCTAGGAGCCTATGTCAACTGGAGAAACTCCCTAGGAGATGAGTATCTGCACCAGCTGATCTTAAAGGTGCCAGCAGCTTCTCAGCTTTTATGGTAAGGGAGCTGATGGCTGTTTCTCTTAGAAAAAACCCTGACTGTGATTAGTTGACTTAGCAGATGACAGGTGCTTCTCTTAAATTTGAAGCTAGAAAAAGTAAAAAATGGTGTTTGTTCTAATGAAGATATGTGTAGCCACTTCATTTTTGTTTCTGATTGGTTTTAAATGTATAAATATGCTCTACATGTCTTGGTTATAGACTATTGGCTTTTAAGTTATTGGATATGCTTAAAATATTGTAATATTGGTAACAGAAAGTTGGCTTAAAACTGGTAATTTGGATGGAGTCATTCTAGACAACATGTGACATGAGCCAACCCAAGGAAACAGGTATGAATTGGGATAATACTTTTATGGAATTCTTATCCTAGAAACCAGATTTATAAAAGAATTTATGGCAATGTCTCTTTGTTGAAGTATTGGAGGTCACAACATTGTGCGTTCATATGCAGGAATTGGCATTCAAACTTTATAGCATGAAGGATAGACTCAGTGTTTTGGAGAGACTGGAATTTGGAGACTAGATTGTTTGTTAGAGGTTGCATTTTGCTTTCCAAAATTGTGGTTGTGTTCTAGTGTTGCAAGGAGAACTTAAAGATTGTGGTTAAAGATTGCCAGTGTTTCATTGGCTAACTCACACTTATTTGTAATTAAGAAAAAAATCATACAGGTAGAGATTGTTACATGATTTAAGAAGGGTTGATGATGCTATGGAACTTGTGAGAGCATCACATCCTATTTGCTTACTCCAACTGCCATTACAAGATAGATTTAGAGGATTGTCTTTATGTTGCTTCTTTAAATCCTGGTGATAGGTTTTCATTTAGTGAGATTGCTTATAATCTTAGAGAGCCCATGAAGTGATATCATTGAAAAGTTTTACAAAACAATGACTAATAGCCCTATATTATGTAATTGTGTCATTGCTTCAATGTAAGAAGTTAGGACTTTGAATCTTTCAGTATATATGGATATTTTATTAGCTGATTGTTCTGAAGGAATTTTAATACAAGCCTTTGCTCTTACAATGTGATTTAAAATTTTGGAGTAGTAACTCCAGAAAAGATTAAATAACAATATCCTTTACAATATTTGAGATATCTGTTGTATCCTAACAAAATGTGACACAGAAAATTCAAGATAGTTTACTTTAAATTTATTTAAAAGGCTTCTGAAAGTATGTTAATTGGCTAAGACCTCACCTTAAGCTTATCACAGAAGGACTTAAGCCTTTGATATCCTCAAGACAGATGCAAATCCTAATTCCTCTAGACAATTAACTGATGAGGGAGGAAGAGCTTGGCAGAAGACAAAGCTATGTGTCAACAACAGATGAATTAATTATATATACTGTGATCAATTGTTGGTTGTTTGTACCCACAGTAGTCCTTTGGCAAAAGGGACCATTAATATGGACTCAAAAACTTTAAAACAATACAATAATAAATTTTAAAATTTGGATGCCACTGAGCTCTCTGAGTGATTATGGCACCCTACAATTAGGCATACTTCTGCCTAGGTGAAATGGAAGGATCCACATGTTGACATATGGCATGATCCAGTTCAAGTATTCTATATGGGGAAGAGGGCATGTTTGTGTTTTCTCTATAGGATACTGCAGGAGTGTGCTAGCTGCCAGAGTGGTTGGTGAGACATGCTGATGCTGGGAACATGAGGAATCAGCTCTTGTACTTTGTGTCCCTGGAGTCATTCCTGTGCCCTTGGATGAAGATGGAAGTTTCCCCCTCACCTTGTGTCATCATGGAGATTTTGGCATTGCTACAGTCGTTGTTACCACTGCTGCATGTCCTGTCCCACCAGGGCCTACACTCCAACCCTCCATGCACCGATGCATACTGGAGGAAAAGACCGGACTCCAGCAGTTACACAACTGGTGTTGCCATTTCCCAGTCTGTGGCTTTGCCAGAATGCCATCAGCGTGAAGCTGCTGAGGACCAGGGAACTTTTCCCTGGTTGTGCGAATCTCGAGCATGGTTCCACTGCCTGCTGGTTGTTCAGGAGAAGTTCTGCTGATCCTGAGCTGTCTTTGGAAAGACTTCGGCATCTTTGCTGCTATTGTAGCAGCCATTGCTGCTGCAGTCACTGTGTCTACAGTGTCTGTGATTGCCCTCGCCCAATCTGATGTTAAGGCAAGCACAGTGGATAAACTTTCAAGAGTAGTTGCTGACAATTGGGAATTCTAAATTTTAGTCAACAGGAACAGCTTGACAATGGCCCTCCATGGTATGGCCCTCAGGCGCCTTAGTAGTTGACTTTGTGCTTCTTATCGAATGCACAAACAACACACCCAATCCTGGGCAGTGACTAAGCAGGTGTTGCTCTCCTTGGTAGGAGATAATCCTTCTGCCTAAATTGGACTCAGCCTTTACAAGAAGCTGTTAGCCAAATATGGGCAACTCTTTGGGACCAATCCTCACCTAAGACAGGAAACTCTGAGACTGGCAGAGTTTTTCCAGAGACAGGAAATAAGTTGCCACCCCAAATTGTCCTAAGACAGGCAATGCTTAATAAAAAATAAAAAAGGGGGTACTTGACGGACCCTCCTGTATCCCCTGAAGTATTTTGACCCCAGTTCAAGCCCTGCTGATGCATGTATAAGCCTTTTGTTCCTAACAAAGGAATGCCCTGGCCCAGGAGCCACATACCCGGGCATACACCTGGATGATGATCCATTCGTTCCTATCTTTTGTTCTCAGTCTTTGTTCCTGGGACTTAGGCTGGTCTTCCTGGATTTATCCCCAGAAAATTTGGGGCACACATTTGATTTTTTGTTCCTAAGGCCTTAGGCTGGTTTTTCCCACTGTGCTTCCTGGAATTTTCCACCCGGTGAACTTAAGTTATATATTCCATGAATAAAGCTACAGATTTTACCTTCTCTTAACATGAATGACCAGAGTATGTGTGTTTTTTAACCCCACAGGCTTACACCCAGCTCTCGGTACCATGTCGATGCAGGCACTGACACCAACCCAATACCAGATCAAGTGCCCCTCCCCCCACCCCATCACTTTTCCCTTCCCTGTCCCTCCATCGCTCCCCCTTTGTGGTTGTTTTATTCTTCCTCCCAAGTGAGACTGAGGCATCCTTGTCTTGTTGAGCATTTTGAGTTCTGTGGACTGTATCTTGGGTATTCTGTATGTTTTTATTTTTTGGCTAATACCCATTTATTAGTTAGAACACACTGTGCATGCCCTTTTGGGTCTGAGTTACCTCACTCAGGATGACATTTTCTAGTTACTTCCATTTCCCTGCAAAACTCAGGATATCCTTATTCTTAATAGCTGAGTAGTATTCCACTGTGTAAATGAACCACATTTTCTGTATTTATTCTTCTGTTGTTGAACATCTGGGTTGTTTCCAGCTTCTGGCTATTATGAATAAGGCTGCTATGAACATAGTGGAACATGTGCCACTGTGGCATAGTGGACCATCTTTTGGGTATTTTCACAAGAGTAGTACTGGTGGGTCTATAGGTAGGTCCATTTCCAATTTTCTCCAAATTGATTTCCAGAGTGGTTACACCAGTTTGCAATCTTACCAGCATTGGAGGAGTGCTCATCTGTCTCGACATCCTTACCAACATGTGTTTTGATCTTAGTCCTTCTGACTGGTGTAAGGTAGAATCTCAGGGTCGTTTTGATTTGCTTTTCTCGGAGCACTAAGGACTTTGAACATTTCTGAGGTTCTTCTCAGCCATTCAAGATTTCCTCTATTGTGAATTCTCAGTTTACTTCTATACTCCATTTTTTGATTGGGTTGTTTGGTTTTTGCTGGTTAGCTTCTTGAGTTCTTTATATATTTTGGATTTTATCCCTCTATCAGGTTAGTGAAGATTTTTTTTTCACAATCTGTTGAATGCCAAATTGTCTTATTGACTATGTCCTTTGCCTTACAGAAGCTATCCAGTTGCATAAAGCCCCATTTATCAATTCTTAATCTTAAAGCATGAGCCATTGGAGTTCTGTTTAGGAAGTTTCCTCCTATGCCAATGAATTCAAGGTTCTTTCCCAATATTTCTTCGATTAGCTTCAGTGTATCTGGTTTTATGTTGAGGTCCTTGATCCACTTGGGCTTGAGCTTTGTGTATGTTGACAAATATGTGTCTATTTTCATTTTTCTACATAGCGACAGTCAGTAAGATCAGCACCATTTATTGAAGATGCTTTCTTTTTTTCTATTGTATATTTTTGGCTTCTTTGTCAAAGATCAAGAATGCATAAGTGTGTGGTTTTATTTCTGGGTCTTCAATTATATTCCATTGATCAACCTGTCTGTCTCTGTACCAATATGATGTATCTTTTACCACTTTTGCTCTGTAGTAGAGCTTGAGGTCAGGGATGGTTTTGTCTTCTTTGTCAAACATCAAGTGACAATAGGTATGTGGGTTTATTTCTGGGTCTTCAATTCTATTCCATTGATCTACCTGTCTCTCTCTCTGTACAAATGGCATCCAGTTTTAACCACTATTGCACTGAAGTAGAGTTTGAGGCCAGACATGATGATTACCTGGGAAGTTCTTTTATTGTTGAGGATTATTTTGGTTTTTTGTTTGTTTGTTTTTTGTTTTTGTTTGTTTGTTATTCTGGTTGAAGTTGAGAATAGCCCTTTCTATCTCTGTGAAGAAACGAGTTGGAATTTTAGTGGGGGTTGCATTGAATCTGTAGATTACTTTTGGTAAGATGGCCATTTTTACTATATTAATCCTAATGATCCATGAGCATGGGAGATCTTTCCATCTTCTAATGTCTTCTTCAATTTCTTTCCTCAGAGACTTGAAGTTTTTGGCATACAGATCTTTCCTTGATTGGTTAGAGTTAGAGCAATGTATTTTACTTTGTTTGTTTGTTTGTTTGTTTGTTTGTGACTATTGGAAAGGGTGTTGCTTCCCTAATTTATTTCTCAACTTGGTTATCCTTTGTGTAGAGGAAGGTTACATATTAGTTTGAGTTAATTTTACTTTGAGTGGCTGGATAGCCACTTTGTTGATGTTGTTTATCAGCTGTAAGAGTTCTCTGGTTGAATATTTGGGGTTGCTTATACATACTATCATATCATCTACAAATAGTTATATCTTCACTTCTTCCTTTCCAATTTGTATCCTTTTTAGCTTCTTTAATTGTCTAGTCACTCTGGCTAGAACTTTGAGTACTAAATTGAGTAAATAGAGAGTGTGTAGCCTTGCCTTGTCTCCTGACCCGTCCAGCAGATCCAGTTATTCAGGGTCCTGAAGAGGCATTCTACCTGTAGGTCAAGGGGGTCGAGAGAAGAAGGAGACCAAGCAAAGTTCTGTTGTCAAGGTCTTGTTTATTGAGAGGAATGTACAGCATTTAAAGCTCTGAGGCAGGAATTGAAGCTTAGGGTGGGGGAGTATTGGAAAGTGCCCAAGGATATAAGGTGAATCATTAAACTGCAAGATATCCTCCTTAAACAAAGAGGCAACAGTCTTCTGAGGACATGTTCTTTGAAAAGGTTGAACCCTTCTCGGGAATCTGCTCAGGGACATCTGGTGTTTGTTCAGGCTGAAACATCCTGTGATTGCTCCCAGAATCTTCCTGGAAGAGGCTTTTGTCCAACAATCTCATAATCTTACAGCAGCCACCTTAGGGGTGAGCTTCTGTGGCCATACAGCCCAGAGTCACGTAGCCACCTTGACCTATGCAGTCACAAAGCAGCCAGGCCCAAATCCAATGCGGCTCCCTACAGTCTCCAATTTTAGTAGGATTACTTCAAGTTTCTCTTCATTTAATTTGATGTTGGTCATTAGTTTCCTGTATATGGCTTTTACTATGTTTAGTTATATGCCTTGAATTCTTGATCTTTCCATTAATTTTAATATGCAAGCATGCATTTTGTAAAAGTTTGTGTAACATCTAATGAGATAGACGATCATGTGATTTTCTTACTTTCAGTATTTTATATAGTGGACTACATTGATGGATTTCCATATATAGAACTGTTCCTGCATCCTTGGGATAAAGTCTACTTCATTGCAGAGAATGGTTATTTTCATGTGTTCTTGGATTTCGTCTGCAAAATTTTTGTTGAGCATTTTTCAATCGATATTCATAAGCAAAATTGGTCTGATGTTCTCTTATTTTGTCGGGTCTTTGTGTGGCTTAATTATGAGAGTAACTGTGGCTTCATAGAATGAATTAGGTAGTGTTCCTTCTATTTCTAATTGGGGCAATAGTTTGATGAGTTACTATTAGCTCCTTTTTGAAGGTCTGATAGAATACTGAACTAAAACCATATTTCCTTGTGCTGCTTTTTGTTTGGGAGACTTTTATTCAATGCTTTTATTTCCTTAGGGATTATGGGACTATTTAGATGATTTATCTGATTGTGATTTAACTTGGTTACCTGTATCTATTGAGAAAATCACCCACTCAATCTAAATTTTTCAGTTTTGTTGAGTATAGGCTTTTGTAGTAGGATCTGATAAAATTTTGAATTTACTTAGTTTCTGTTGTTATGTCTCTGTTTTTATTTTTGATTTTGTTAATTTGGATACTGCCCCTGTGCCCCCTAGATACTTTGGCTAAGGGTTTATCTGTCTTTTTGATTTTCTCAAAGAGCTAGCCCACTTTATTGTTGATTCTTTGTTGAGTTTTCTTTGTTTCTACTAGGTTGACTTTTAGCCCTGAGTTTGATTATTGCCTTCCATCTACCCTTCTCAAGCTTTTGCTTTTTTTTTTGTTTTTTTTTTGTTTTTTTTTTGTTTTTTGTTTTTTGTTTTTTGTTCCCATTCTAGAGCTTTCAGATGTGCTATTAAGTTGTTAGTATAGGATCTCTCCATTTCCATATAAAGGCACTTGATCTTTTTCCCTTACCAGTTTTAATATTCTTTCTTTGATCTGTGCATTTAATATTTGATAATTGTGTGATTAGAGAAATTTCTTTTCTGCTGGAATCTTCTTGGTGTTCTCTGGGCTTCTTGTACATTTATGGGTATCTTTTTCTGGAGGTTAGGGAAATATTGTTGTATTACTTTGTTGAAGATATTTACTCGCCCTTTAAATTTGTAATCTTCACTCTCTTCCATACCTATTATTCATAGGTTTGGTCTTTTCATTGTGTCCTGAATTTTCTGGTTGTTTTGAGTTAGGAGCTATTTGCACTTTGTATTTTCTTTGACTATTGTGTCAATATCTATCTTCCTTGCCTGAGATTCTCTCTTTTGTCTTTTGTATTCGGTTGATGATGCTTGCATCTGTAACTAATGATTTCTTTCCTAGCTTTTCCATCTCCAGGACTGGCATCCTTTGTGATTTTTTATTATTTCCATTTCCATTTTAGATATTAGATAGTTTGTTCAATTCCTTCACCTCTGTGATTGTGTTTTTTGTGTATATCTTTAAGAGATTTATGTGTTTCTTTTCTAAGGGCTTCCTTCTGTTTGCCTCTATTATCCTGTATTTTTTTAAGGGAGTTATTTATATCCTCCTTAAGGCACTCTATCATCTTCATAAGATGGGATTTAGGTTGGAATCTTTGTACATTTGTTAGGATATCCAGGTATTGCTGTGGTGGGAGAACTAGGTTCTGATTTTGCCTAGTGGCTTTGTTTTTCTTATGTTCTTATGCTTGCCATCTGTTTTTCTCTGCTGTTAACTGGCCTTGCTGTCTGTGATAGAAGTCTGTCCATCTTATGAATCTGGTTATAATGGTCCTCCAGTGTGGGAGGGTATCTGGAGTGACTGATCTTTGAGCCTGTCTGTAAGGACCTCCTAGAAGCCTAGTTGTGTCATAACTCCTTAGAGTCAAGCTGTCTGTGGGCATGGACAGATTTGGGGTCAGGGCTGGAGCACAATTATCTGCTCTTGAGTGCAGTGGTGGATCAGAAGAAAGATGTGTTTTCAGTAGGGTAGGAGATCCTCAATCTTCTGGGTACTTGGATGGTCCCAGTTAGGCCAGGTATTGTAGCAGGGGGTCTCATCTGTGATTCTGGTGATGTCAGAATTCCAGGGTTCTAGCTGTCTCTGGATGTGAACAGAATTGTGGGAACCGGAGCATACAATCGGCTGTTGGTTGCAGTTATGAACAGAAGAAAGATGTATCTATACTTATGTCTTATTCCTGGAATTTTGAAGTATTTGCATAGCAATAAAATTCTTGACAATACTTGCTTTGTTTTCTATTTAAATCCATACATTTATTTTTTGACAGTGATTAGAAGTAAATCTTTAAATATTGTGTTGTTCATAAATGTTTTTCATGGTCATTTATCCTTTGACCACTTCAAGTGGTAGAGTCTCTCTGAAAACATATTTGTGGCTTCCTGATTCTCCTAAGATTACAAATAGTTTCCAGTTTATTTAGTAAACTCTCTTATTCTGCTAGATGCACTGGTATCCCATTTAACAGTGTGAAATTTACCCACCATCAGTATCTACAATTGGATATCCCTCCTAAATTCTAGACTTATGATTAGAAATATATGAAATGTCTAATGAAGTGCAGAATTTCACCAAAGGAGAAAATCAGGCAGACATTGCTTTTGCACATGTCTGAAGATTAAAGCAGTTCTCACTGGAGAGCATTCCTTTACTAACAGCAAGTGTGTTTGTTTCATCTACATTAGCTCCAGAGACTGGGAATTCAGGAAACACAGTACCTAAAATCCTCAGATAGTGTTCAAATGTGCTTCATTCTTATCCATAAGAAAGCCATTCCTAATGGTTTTATTTCATTTATTACGGTTGCCAATTATTTTGTGAAATTCATAAGTGTATAGCTGTCAGGTAACACTAACATAGTAGCTGCCAGATGCACATAGTGCTGTCTCCAAGGTTTTGTCTTTACTGCCCACCAAACCTTCTCCATAAAAAGCTAAATAGTATTTTCAGGCAATCTTTTCCCTTATTATCACTACTCAGATACATATAATAAAAGGAAAGTACCTAGAATCTGCATGTAAATGGCTATCTCTATTCCTATAAAACATTTTTACAAGAACTGGGATGTAGTAAAAGACTAAAGAAAGCAACTGTTTGATGACAAGTCTTTCAATTTTGATATCTAATGTTTCTCTTTTAAAAGAGAAATCAAAATGCAGTAGCTCATAACTTATAAGAAAACCTCATATATATGTCCTAACATAGAACAAAACCATTGTCTTGTTCACTGATCAAATTTATAATTATTATTTATGTTATATTTAAACATTTCCCTGGCTTATATTTCATTAATTAGATGTTCAAATCATTTTTTTTCTTTTTTTTTCCGGAGCTGGGGACTGAACCCAGGGCCTTGCGCTTCCTAGGCAAGTGCTCTACCACTGAGCTAAATCCCCAACCCCTCAAATCATTTTTAATGTATGTCCATTATTAAATGATTTCAAGTCCAGTTGTTTGTCACTAGAATTTTATTCTCTCTCAATTTCTTCATAATTGGAGAAATCTGTTGGTCTCATATTTTCAAGATGGTAGGTGTGATGGGTATATGTAAGTAAGTAATTCACCTACCTACTTAGCCATCTTCCAAATCTATATTTGCCATAGTTAGGGTTTCTATTGCTGAACAAAACATTATTCCTAAAAAGTGAGTCAAGAGGAAAGTTTTATTCAGTATATGCTTCCACATTTAGGTTCATAACTGAAGGAAGTTAGGACAGTAACACAAACAGGGTAGGAGTGATACAGAGGTCATGGAGAAGTGCTGTTTACTGGTTTGATTAGACTGCTTTCTTATAGAATTTAGGATTACCATCCTAGGGATCACATCACAATAATGGCCTAGGACCTCACCACTGATCATTAGTTGAGAAAATGCCTGAGAGTTTGATCACCTGAGGCTCCTTTCTCTCTTATGACTCTAACTTGTGTCAAGTTGATGCATAAAACCTTGCAGTTCAATATTAATGACTTATTAGATAGAAATAAGTCCCAAAACTTAGAAATATAGCAATAAATACATTTCTGTCCTTAGGAGTCTTGCATTATAGTAACATGGAGGCAAATAATAAACAGAAGAGTGCAGAGTATGCCATGAGTGCCAATAATAGGAGTGTGATGACAAAGGAAAAGGTGAATGTCAGTCTACTGTTCCATGTGGGAACATACATATGAATATAAGAGAATGAAAGTGGGACGTTAACATTACCCTGAGTATTAAATAAGTGAACTGACTCTAGAAACAGGCACATTTAAGTGCTCTGTCCTTTCTGCCTGAATCTCACTGATTTTTCTTCAGATTTATACTTCATCCATATGGATCAACATTACCATGATATGTGTCAATAGTTTTCAGAGAAGCAGTGCAGTCATGGGAGTGAGTGTCCCTTGAGAAAAGCACAGGTTTATCATCTTATTCCAAGAGAGAAGAACATGGACCATAAGTACATTTAAACCCTTCCCACTCCTATTTATAGACCTTGCTCTCCTTGAAGCAAGCCTAACTAATTTCTCATGTCTATTGTTACAATTGTATAATTTGCAATTATAACACTCAGTTCATTGTTTTAAAGAGAATTACATATGCATAAATCTTATTGTGCACATATAGGAACTCCTCCAAAACAAAAGCTCTATCTCACTTAGAAATCTTACCACATTCCCTGACAGAAAGTTGCCAGCATAAATGTTTATTAAATTAAGTTGATGGTAGACTCACTGTGAATTTTCTCTATACTCTATACTCAGGGAGGTTATTTTCTGTCTTCATTCAGGAACATTTTAAGATAAGCATATGACGAATGATTTATTTTTTCATTCTTTTCAGTCTTGTAGTAATGAAAAGTTACATATATATATATATATATATATATATATATCTCCGCACAATATACCATTAAAAATAAAGCAAAAAAATTTTGACTGAAATGTGACTTTTTCTTCTACATATATAATTTTTAATGTTTCAAGAAAATGGTAAATGTTGAATTGTGAGGCCACAGTTAAATATGTAAGAAGCTTATGTTGATCTGCCTGAGGTACACACTATTGCACTGACTTAAAAAGTGAAAGATACTACTTCCAATTTACATCATATTGAAGAAAACATAAAAGCCATTGTCATTCAAATATAGAAAGTGGTAAATTATGTTAAAATATATATTTCTGAGCTCACTTACAGAAGGAAAAAATGTGTTTATAAGCAATACAAAATATCATCAATGGAAATTTCCCATAACCACTTTGGAAAGCAGTGACTAAAATTAAGTCACTCTTAAGGCACTACAAAAAGGTTTGTTGTTATATTCATTACTGGTGCTAGAAAATTAAACCACTATAAAAGAAAAATTAAGACACATGACTCTAGGGGCTGTGGATATGTCTCAACTGATAAAGTATTAGGTTAGGGTTAGGGTCAGGGTTAGGGTTAGGTCTAGGGTTCAAATCTCCAGCATTCAGGTGAGTATACAGTGAATGGGGCATGAAACACCAATATACTGGAGACAGACACTGTATCCCCAGATTAAGCTGATTAGGAGAATTGATAACTTGGTTCAAGTAAGAGACTTGGCTTGACAAATAAGTTGAGAATTTATTTAGAAGGACACTAGGCTCAACTTCTGTGTTCCACACATGTCCACATATGTGCTGGTGTAACATGCATACCTCATAAGAATCCCAATCTGGAGAACAATATTTAGGAATCCAATATTCATGGATAAATGATGGAAAGTTTAAAGGCTAAAATTTGTTCAGGTAATATACTAGAAAAGCCAAATTATACTAAATAAGAAAGAATCAAAGAGCCAGGATAACCAGGCACTAGAAGACATAACCAACATATACTGTAGCTGAGACATCTTAGGGCTTGAACCTGTGGAAGCTAAACGGCCAGACTTGATAATGTATAACCAACAGGTATTTGAGAAATCACAACAGTAATCAAGTAAACAAAATAATTTGGGACTGAGAATTGGAGATATTAATGGAATACTTGAAGGGCTTTAATAAAATTAAATATGTAACATATATAAAACTACAAAGGCATGAGCAGCACTTATAAAATGAAAGGGAAATTGTAGAACAAAATAAGACAGTGCAAACCCATAAAGTTGAATACTGAGGAATGAGGGTCACTCACTCTATTTGGCTGGAGTCCTGCTACTTAATGAGTCCCCCTTTAATATTCTAGTCAGTGAAAGTAACACACAGAGATAATGAGGGATCAACTTGAGAAATATAGAACAGTGTTTGGTTCAGATCCGATAGTCTTTCCACATGAGCATATTCACTATTAGAGTGAAAATAATGGCAATAACATGTGAATGGGTCAAAAATGAGCATTTAGGAATGAACTTTTGTCTAACTAGTTTAGTAAATAGAATAGGAAAGAGTGAAGGTCAATGTATGAGTGAGTACAATTCTGAGAAATTGAAACAAATTAGTTTAGTGTTCAAAAATATATAAAATCTGTAATAGTAAATGATCAGGTCCAGAAACTTTGGTGTGTGTAGAATACAGGATAGATAAATTAAATAAAAACAGTTGTTAGATTTTTTTACCTTAAAATTACATTTCCACGGAAAAATTAATATAATAAATTCACAATTGAACATTACACTATCAAAAAATACCAAATTGAGAGAAAACAGAAAATACACAGGAATAGAAAATATACCCAAACTCAACAATATGTTAGACAACAAATGTCCATTTTCAAGTAGTTGAAAGAAAAAATGTAGTGGTGATAATATTTAGACCCATTTTTATATCACTATTTTATCTATTTTTGCAATAATTCTGCCAATAATTCAACAACATGTGATCTAACCTAGACTTTTCTTCGGAACTTGTTTTGTTCCTAAGTTATATATTTGAGATATATAGTCTGCTGTCCAACTAATTCAATAATGGCAAAAATGGTTAGCCATGAATGAAAGTTTCGGTCTGGGGGTTGGGGATTTAGCTCAGTGGTAGAGCGCTTGCTTAGGAAGCGCAAGGCCCTGGGTTCGGTCCCCAGCTCCGAAAAAAAAAAAAAAAGAAAAAAAAAAGAAAAAAAAAAGAAAGTTTCTGTCCATGAGGATGGATGTCTCAGCTGGTCTTCAGTGTATATTGGGATCATGAAGACGAATGCTCCTGTAGCTTCCATCTCCGTCCCGCAGAAAGGAGCGACACCATGACGTTCTTCTCAAAGCAGTTTATTCAGGAACCTTTCTTTCTGCATGCAAGCAGCAATCTTTCTTTTCTTTTCTTCCCTCTCCCCTTCAGTCCCCGAGCTCACTCCCTTATATTCTCCCTCAACTCTGCCTCCTCAGTCCAAACTGCATAATCTCAGTTTATAGGTCCACGTCACATTGCCTGATCTTGCGTCATGGTGTGCCTGTGCAGCTCTCACAATGGACGTGGCTAGTTTCAGGTGTGTCAGGTGCTAGTCATGAGACTTAGCTGCAGTCCCGGGCGCCATCTTGGGACTGCCACCACACCCACTCCCCACATCTCCCCCTTCTTCATGTTTTTGGCAGAGAGAATGCCTGTCTTAGGTTTTCCCCTGCAGCAGGGCTCCTTATCAGTCATCGGGAGACAAAGAGCTTAGGTTTGATCCTGTCTTAGGTTGGTGACATGCCCAAGGAGTCTTACTCGTCATTGACTAATTCTCTAGCATGCCAAGCCACACTTGAGGAGACTGTCCCATCTCCACCGCTGCAAAAGCCTGTATCATTAAGGCTTGAGTTCTGCGCTGATGAAACTGTATGCGGCACATGCACCAAAAGGCCAGGACACTAATAAGAATCAGGCATAGGGCAAGTCCAGCAAGTCCAGCCCATTCTCTCAGCCATGAGGCTGTGGCATCCATCCAATTGGCCAGTTCTCCAGCTAAGGACACGTCCACTTGGGTGGAGTTGATATGGACGATAGATTGTCTCAATCCCGAACTAGTCCATCAAAATGTTGAGACCAATTTCCTGTAAGATACTGAGATATATTATGGGATAACTGAGCAGCACGACTGACATTCACAAACGGTATGGAGGTGACACACAGTCCTCAATATTTCCACTCACAACCCAATTGCATTAACTCTATCATAATATCCGCTTGTTCCTGGAGCAAATCGAACCTTTGATACAGCAGCAAAATTCCCACTCTCAACTGACTATTAGTATTACCCTGAACAACTAAAGCTTCTGCAACACCTGCGGATAAATTACTTACAGCTGCCGCAATGTATACTACGGAGGTAAGGGATATGGCTGCAGCAATGGCTGTGGTGGCAGAAACTGCAATAGCAGTAACAATGGCTGCAGTAATGCCAAAAACTCTCCAGATTTCCGGGTGTAAGCAACCTCCCTCTGCCCTGCCTGGAGCATATGAAGGCGGACGAGGCAGCCCCGGAGCCGATGGTTCTACCTTTAGTTTCGCTTTCTCTAAGCTGTCAGCGATGCTTTCCAGATCATCTTCGACATTTCCCCCTCGCTAGAATTTCCTTTGGTCTCTAATTTTTGAGAATGTTCCTCCCTAACCTGATTTAGTGCCTCATTTCCGTTTTAGAGCTCTGCACCACACCTTCCCTCATGCCCCATGTAATTTTTCACTAATTTCCACACTGGCAGCACTCCTTTTGGTAAAAGTCAGCTCTGTGAAGCGACTCCAGGCTAGAGACCAGAGGTAAGACCAACTTTTCTGCTCCAAGTGACCTGCCTTGTGGACTCTGGACTCACAAAGGCAAAATTCCTCTGAGACCGGGCACTTCCGGTTTCTAGCTGGGGCCCAAACCTCACTGATTCCGGCCCACAGCTCCCTGCACCCAAACCCCATGGGAGAGAGAGCCCACTGTCCAGACAGGTGGGAACTCCTGAGACTGCTGGGCAGGAGTAACCACCAATATTGCCCACCCCTCCCCACATCCCTGGCTCAAGAGGAAACAATATAGGGCCTCTGGGAACAGGAAGATAAGGGCACTCAATGCTGCGGTCCAGACACCCCCTGGATCTGAGGAGACCCAGCCAAACAGCTCGCTGCACCCAAATCCTGTGGGAGGGGGAGCTAGACATTCAGAGGGGCAGACCGTCTGGGAAGACAGAGGAGACTACTTTTTGCCCATGTTTCTGAATCTAGAGGAAAACGCCTAGCGCCATCTGGGCCCCCTGTGCACAGGGTCCCCAGCAAAGACAGGGCAGGCCTTTCTGGTTACTGTCCTCATGGAGAACTGAAACATGGCTCTGAGAAGTGACTCCAGGCCTGAGACCAGAGGTAAGACCAACTTTTCTGCTCCAAGTGACCTGCTTGGTGGACTCAGGACACACACCCATAGAAACACCTGAAGATCAGTAGAAAGGAATGACTACAAGCCTGAAAGCAGAACACTCTGTTCCCATAACTGGCTGAAAGAGAAGGGGAAAACAGGTCTATAGCACTCGTGACACACAGGCCCATAGGACAGTCTAACCACTGTCAGAAATTGCAGAACAAAGAAACACCATAGACATCATGATGGTAAGAGGCAAGCGCAGGAACCCAACAACAGAAACCAAGACTACATGGCACCATCGGAGCCCAATTCTCCCATCAAAACAAACATGGAATATCCAAACACAGCAGAAAAGCAAGATCTAGTTTCAAAATCATATTTGATCATGATGCTGGAGGACTTCAAGAAAGACGTGAAGAACTCCCTTAGAGAACAAGTAGAAGCCTACAGAGAGGAATTGCAAAAATCCCTGAAAGAATTCCAGGAAAACATAAATAAACAAATAGAAGCCCATAGAGAGGAGACACAAAAATCCCTGAAAGAATTCCAGGAAAACACAATCAAACAGTTGAAGGAATTAAAAATGGAAATAGAAGCAATCAAGAAAGAACACATGGAAACAACACTGGATATAGAAAACCAAAAGAAGAGACAAGGAGCTGTAGATACAAGCTTCACCAACAGAATACAAGAGATGGAAGAGAGAATCTCAGGAGCAGAAGATTCTATAGAAATCATTGACACTACTGTCAAAGATAATGTAAAGCAGAAAAAGCTACTGGTCCAAAACATACAAGAAATCCAGGACTCAATGAGAAGATCAAACCTAAGGATAATAGGTATAGAAGAGAGTGAAGAGTCCCAGCTCAAAGGACCAGTAAATATCTTCAACAAAATCATAGAAGAAAACTTCCCTAACCTAAAGAAAGAGATGCCCATAAACATACAAGAAGCCTACAGAACTCTGAATAGTTTGGACCAGAAAAGAAACTCCTCCTGTCACATAATAATCAAAACACCAAATGCACCGAACAAAGAAAGATATTAAAAGCAGTAAGGGAAAAAGGTCAAGTAACATATAAAGGAGGATCTATCAGAATTACACCAGATTACTCACCAGAGACTATGAAAGCCAGAAGATCCTGGACTGATGTCATACAGACCCTAAGAGAACACAAGTGCCAGCCCAGGTTACTGTATCCAGCAAAACTCACAATTAACATAGATGGAGAAACCAAGATATTCCATGACAAAACCAAATTCACACAATATCTTTTTACAAATCCAGCACTACGAAGGATAATAAATGATAAAGTCCAACACAAGGAGGCAAGCTACACCCTAGAAAAAGCAAGAAATTAATCATTTTGCAATAAAACCAAGAGAAGACAAGCACACAAACGTAATCTACCACCCAAACACGAATATAACAGGAAGGAACAATCACTATTCCTTAATATCTCTCAACATCAATGGACTCAATTCCCCAATAAAAAGACACAGATTAACAAACTGGATGCGCAATGAGGACCCAACATTTTGCTGCCTAAAGGAAAAACACCTCAGAGACAAAGACCGACACTACCTCAGAGTAAAGGACTGCAAAACAACTTTCCAATAAAATGGTCTGAAGAAGCAAGCTGGAGTAGCCATTCTAATATCGAATAAAATCGAATTTCAACCAAAAGTCATCAAAAAGATAAGGAAGGACACGTGACATTTATCAAAGGAAAAATCCACCAAGATGAACTGTCAGTCCTAAAAATCTATGCTCCAAATACAAGTGCACTTACATACATAAAAGAAACCTTACTAAAGTTCAAAGGACACATTGCACCTCACACAATAAAAGGAGATTACACCACCCCACTCTCATCAATGGACAGATCATGGAAACAGAAATTAAACAGAAACATTGACACACTAGAGAAGTCATGAAACAAATGGATTTAACAGATATTTATAGAACATTCTATCCTAAAACACAACCTTCTTCTCACAATGCCATGGAACTTTCTCCAAAACTGACCATATAGTCAGTCATAAAACAGGCCTCAACAGATACAGAAAGATAGAAATAGTCACATGCATCCTGTCAGACAACCATGGGCTAAATCTGGCCTTCAATAAAAATAAGGAAAGAATGCCCACATATACATGGAAGTTGAATAATGCTCTATTCAATGATAACCTGGTCAAGGAAGAAATAAAGAAAGAAATTAAAGACTTCTTAGAATTTAATGAAAAGGAAGGTACAACATACCCAAACTTATGGGACACAATGAAAGTTATGCTAAGAGGAAAACTCATAGCGCTGAGTGCCTGCAGAAAGAAACAGGAGAGAGCATATATCAGTAGCTTGACAGCACACCTAAAGTTCTAGAACAGAAAGAAGCAAACACACCCAGGAGGAGTAGAAGGCAGGAAATAGTGAAACTCAGAACTGAAATCAACCAAGTAGAAAGAAAAAGGACTATACAAAGAAACAACAGAAACAAAAGCTGGTTCTTTGAGAAAATTAACAAGATAGATAAACCCTTAGCCAGACTAACCAGAGGAAACAGAGAGTGTTTACAAATTAACAAAATCAGAAATGAAAAGGGAGACATAATAAAAGAGTCTGAGGAAATTCAAAAAATCATCAGATCCTAATACAAAAGGCTGGGCTCAACAAAACTTGAAAATCTGGAGGAAATGGACAATTTCCTATACAGATACCAGGTACTGAAGTCCAATCAGGAAAATAAACCATTTAAACAACCCCATAACTCCTACGGAAATAGAAGCAGTTATTAAAAGTCTTCCAACCCAAAAGATCCCAGGTCCAGATAAATTCAGTGCATAATTCTATCAGATCTTCATGGAAGACTCATAACAATACTACTCACTGTTCCATGAAACTGAAACAGATGGACTGCTACCAAATTCCTTCTATGAACCCACAATTACTCTTATACCTAAAGCACACAAAGACCCAACAATGACAGAGAACTTCAGACAAATTTCCCTTATAAAAATCGACGCAAAAATATTCAATAAAATTCTGGCAAACCAAATCTAAGAGCACATCAAAAAAATCATCCACCATGATTAAGTAGGCGTCCCAGGCATGCAGGGACAGTTTAATATATGGAAAACCATCAACATAATCCATTATATAAACAAACTAAAAGATAAAAACCACATGATCATTTCAATAGATGCTGAGAAAGCATTGGACAAAATTCAACACCCATTCATGATAAAAGTCCTGGAAAGAATAGGAATTCAAGGCCCATACCTAAACATAGTAAAAGCCATATAGAGCAAACCTGTAGCTACCATTAAACTAAATGGAGAGAAACTTGAAGCAATCCCACTAAAATCAGGGACTAGACAAGGCTGCCCACTCTCTCCCTACTTATTCAATATAGTTCTTGAAGTTCTAGCCAGAGCAATCAGACAACAAAAGGAGATCAAAGGGATACAAATTAGGAAGGAAGAAGTCAAAATATTACTATTTTCAGATGATATGGTAGTATAGTTAAGTGATCCCAAAAGTTACAGCAGAGAAAGACTAAACCTGATAAAGACCTTCAGCAAAGTGTTTGCTTATAAAATTAACTCAAATAAATCAGTAGCCTTCCTCTACTTCCTCAGAAGACCCAGTAATGATCCCACACACCTATGGTCACTTGATTTTTGATAAAGAAGCCAAAACCATCCAGTGGAAAAAAAGAAAGAATTTTCAGCAAATGGTGTTGGTTCAACTGGGGGTCACCATGTAGAAGAATGCAGATTGATCCATTTTTATCACCGTCTACAAAGCTTAAGTCCAAATGGATCAAGGAGCTCCACATCAAACAAATCAAGAAAGAAATTAGGTAAATGACACCCTTCATAATAGTCCCAAATAATATAAAATACCTTTGTGTGACTTTAACCAAGCAAGCGAAATATCTGTATGATAAGAACTTCAATCCTCTGAAGAAAGAAACTGAAGATCTCAGAAGATGGAAAGCTCTCCCATACTCATGGATTGGCAGGATTAATATAGTAAAAATGGCCATTTTACCAAAAGCAACCTACAGATTCAGATCCCCATCAGAATTCCAACCCAATTCTTCATAGAGTTAGACAGAACAATTTGCAAATTCATCTGGGATAACAAAAAACCCAGGATAGCTAAAACTATCCTCAACAATAAAAAGACTCTCGAGGGAATCACTATCCCTAAACTCAAGCAGTATCACAGAGCAATAGTGATAAAAACTGTATGGTATGAGTACAGAGACAGGCAGATAGACCAGTGGAATAGAATTGAAGACCCAGAAATGATCCCACACACCTATGGTCACTTGATTTTTGATAAAGAAGCCAAAACCATCTAGTGGAAAAAAAGAAAGAATTTTCAGCAAATGGTGTTGGTTCAACTGGGGGTCACCATGTAGAAGAATGCAGATTGATCCATTTTTATCACCGTCTACAAAGCTTAAGTCCAAATGGATCAAGGAGCTCCACATCAAACCAGATACACTCAAACTAATAGAAGAAAAAATGAGTAATAATCTCGAACACTGGAGAAAATTTCCTGAACAAAACACCAATGGCTTAAGCTCTAAGATCAAGAATCAACAAATGGGATCTCATAAAACTGCAAAGCTTCTGTAAGGCAGAAATACTGTTGTTAGGACAAAATGGCAACCACCTGATTGGGAAAAGATCTTTACCAATCCTACAACTGATAGAGGGCTTATATCCAAAATATACAAAGAACTCAATAAGTTAGACTGCAGGGAGACAAAAAGCCATATTAAAAATGGGCTAAACAAAGAATTCACACCTGAGGAATGCCATATGCTGAGAAACAGCTAAAGAAATGATCAATATCTTTAGTCATAAGGGAAATGCAAATCAAAACATCCCTGAGATTCTACCTCAGACCAGTCAGAATTGCTGAGATCAAAAACTCAGGTGACAGCAGATGCTGTGGAGAGGATGTGGAGGAAGAGGAACACTCCTCCATTTTTGGTGGGATTGCAGACTGGTACAACCATACTGGAAATCAGTCTGGAGGTTCCTCAGAAAATTGGACATTGAACTACCTGAGGACCCAGCTATACCTCTCTTGGGCATATACGCAAAAGATGTCCCAACATATAACAAAGACACGTGCTTCACTATGTTCATAGCAGCCTTATTTATAATAGCCAGAAGCTGGAAAGAACCCAGATGCCCTTCAACAGAGGAATGGATACAGAAAATGTGGTACATCTACACAATGGAATATTACTCAGCTATCAAAAACAATGACTTTATGAAATTCATAGGCAAATGGATAGAACTGGAAAATATCATCCTGAGTGAGGTAACCCAATCACAGAAAAGCACACATGGTATGCACTCATAGATAAGTGGTTATTAGCCCAATGCTCCAATTACCATAGATGCACAGAACACATGAAACTCAAGAAGGATGACCAAAATGTGAATGCTTCACTCCTTCTTTAAAAGGGGAACAAGAATACCCTTGATAGGTATTAGGGAAGCAAAGTTTAGAATAGAGGCTGAAGGAACACCCATTCAGAGCCTGCCCCACATGTGGCCCATACATATACAGCCACCAAAGTAGTTAAGATGGATGAAGCAAAGAAGTGCAGGTTGACAGGAACCAGTTGTAGATCTCTCCTGAGAGACACAGCCAGAATATGGAAAATACATAGGCGAATGCCAGCAGCAAACCCCTGGACTGAGAATGGGACTCCCATTGAAGGAATCAGAGAGAGGAGTGAAAGAGCTTAAGGGGCTTGAGACCCCTTATGAACAACAATGCCAACCAACTAGAGCTTCCAGGGACTAATCCACTACCCAAAGACTATACATGGACTGACCCTGGGCTCCAACCTCATAGGTAGCAATGAGTAGCCTAGTAAGAGCACCAGTGGAAGGGGAAGCCCTTGGTCCTGCCAAGACTTAATCCTCAGTGAACATGATTGTTGGCGGGAGGGCGGTAATGGGGGGAGGATGGGGAGGAGAACACCCATATAGAAGGTGAGTGGGAGGGATTAGGGGAATGTTGGCCTGGAAACCGGGAAAGGGAATAACAATTGAAATGTATATAAGAAATACCCAAGTTAATAAAGATGAAGAAAAAAATATAAATTCATGAATATGCACATATATGTAAAATAAGATGTACACACAAATGTAGATGTTGAAAAATCTGCAACTGCCTCTTGTTTAATCCTACTCTGATGTGACCTTTCTGTTTTATAATGTAAGTAAACTAATTAAAGCATAAATAGACATATGAAAGACACAACCTTCCTAATTTTTGCATACATTCTTACAAAATAGTAAACCCCTTTTAGTTTTTAGGGGGTCTTAATGTGTTACGGCAATAACACATTATTTTATTATTATTTTATTTTTATCATCATCAATCACTACTGCTTTTATTACAACTACTACCTTTATTGTGTTTGTTGACACAGTATCTTTGTAGTTTAGCGTAGCTTGGAGATGACTATACACACACAGTTTTCCTCTAAATTATGTAGATGCTCCTGTCTCAGCTTCCAACATATATGGATTAGGATATAACTACAATGCCTAGCTTATCTTGCTTTCAAATGTTAAATTTTTTTTTCAATTTTATTTTGAAACGGACTCTCAGTATTTAGTTCTGGTTGTCTTGAAACTTCCCACGTAAATCAGGTTGTTCTCAAACTCACAGGAATTTGTCTGTTTCTGACTCCTGAGGGCTAAAATTAAAGGTTTGCATCACTACCGAGTAAATGTTTTATTGTTGTTTGCTTTTCTTTTCTTTTGTTTTATAAAGAGAAGCAAAGAAGTAAAATGACATTTAACTGTGGAAAAACATGAGGTTGAAAACCAGTGCCATAGGCATGCCAGACTTTACATAGCAAAAGTCATTCTGTAACTACATTAAGGATGAGCCATGAACCTTAATCAGAGTGTTATTTTGTTCTAAGGTCACAACAAGGCAGACTACAATGGGCATGCCCAAAGTCCTCACTTTCACAAGATCCTCATATACATTTGCCCAAGCAAATTGGTACAACATATTTCAGCAGGCAAGTGATTAACCACAAACTAGTTTACTTCTAAATATTTGGAAGGAAAGATAATCACAGTTCTGTCCTTTAGAAAAAGCTTGCTAAATGGCAATATAATTAACCCAGAATATCCTTAAGACTGAGAAAGAGTAGAAAAGTACATTGTGATGTATTCTAGGCACATTATTTTGGAAACATCTGTAACAATTTCCTTTGCTGCAATGGGTTATTTATTTATTTATTTATTTATTTATTTATTTATTTATTTATGTCTTCATTAGTACATAAAATGACTATGATGACCAAGTATAGACTATAATAGATATATATTTTCCTTTCATGGAAATATCTGTGAGTTCATTGGGTAAATTGACATGTTTCTTCTATTTGAAAGAAAAGTCTAGCTCAAAGTTTCCTATACTTGTTAAAACTATAACAAAAAGACCCTGTTATTCTTTCAAGTGTCCACTCACAAACTTAAATAGTTACTGGAATATTATCTTCCTTTAATTATGTTATTCAGCTATTTCTGTCTATAAGATAGGTTGAAGATTTTTAACTAAATTATTTGAAACTACTTTGTTTGAAAAGTCAATCCAAAATTTATAATGTAACAGGTTATAGTGATAATGTATATACTGATAGTATTTATGGTACAGAAGCACTATTTTCATCTTTGGGGAACATAACATAATGTCTTTGTCAGAGTAAAATTTCTTTGAAGATGCCTGTGTCTCATATAATATTAACAAGGTGATGTAAGTTAAAATATGTTTTATTTTATAATTATGTGTAGAATATCTAAATATAATAAAATGTTTGCTACATAGTAGTAGATATAGAATATTTTCTTTTAGCTCAATATTCTGAAATTTATATAATACAATACAGTATATAAAATAATTAATTGATTTAATAAAAATGTTCTGCAAACATGATCAAATTCTACAAAGGAGGATTGAAGGAAAAGCCTGTCTTTTTTATTCAATTTTTAGAGTTTTAACTTTTACTCTGGTTCAAACATTAACCATTTTATGTTAAATTCAACCTAAAAAACACTTTCTAACTTAAATACAACACACACACACACACACACACACACACACACACACACACACACACACACACATTTTCTCTATTAGGTCCAGGTCTCTTGAATTATTTAGTAGGATATTCTTAAAGCAGTTAAAGGGGCTCCTTCAGCAGGATTTTAGCCAACAAATCAGTCAGCAGTTTCTAGGCACCTCATAAAGCAGTTAAGCATTGCATCTTGTTCTGTCTTTGATATTTCACATGCCTTTATAATAGAGCTATCAATTTTTTTGATTTGCAAGCCAGTTGACATAGTTAATACCCTAAAGGGCTATTGAAATGTTAAGCTCCTAAAATTGTTTTAGACTCCCCGTAAATTAGACTATAGCCCAATCATGTACAATTTTATCCATGTGTTCTTTGAAAAAGCATGAGCTCACTCTTCTAAAAGCAAAGCCCCTGATGACAGCCCTCGGGATCTATTTGCCACTTTACCCCCATATCTGATGCTGACTAGGTTTACCATAAAGTAACAATAAAGTAACATTTCCTAAATTTTAGAAATAAAACAGGTTTTTAGGGCATTTCTGAAGTCGATATTGCAAATACCAATGCAATCTATCATACATCTATAGCTGATTTCTTTTGTTGGCTACAGTTAGGAGATGGTTTATAATAGCTTTGTTTAACATGGTACATATTATCATGAAATGACAGATTTTGATCATAAAAATTATCTGTATTATAAAGAAATATATGTAAAATTATAAAAATAGTCCACAGTATGTCTTTTTGGTTCACTTAGGATCATCCTTTGCAATATAATTTTGTAGTTTTATATTATTTTTCCCTATGTATCCAATAATGCTTGGTACTAAATTGGTGCTCCTAAGTTTGTGCCTAGTTGAGGTTACTGTTGTCATAAGACACATAATGAAATAACAATTATAAACTTTATGGCACTATTTACTAGATTAATAGCTTCTGAGTATAGACAGAGTTTTAATAGACATCCTAAGAGATTTTATCCTAACTTTAAAATATTTAACATACAGTAAACAAAATGTTTTGTTTACACAGATGCATACTCAACCTTAGCATTAAGAATGACACAAAAGGGATATGTCTTTCCATCATTTCCCACACCCAACTTCTCTGTGAAATGGGTTGTTCCCACATCTCCATATTTAGAGTAAGTACTGGACTTTAAACATAATTCTTAAGCTTCTCTTATTTGGTGTCTTTGTAGTCCTGAGTCTAACAACTGGTTGTATGAAATTTATCTCCTCATACTCCCCAAAACGACTCTTAAAGTCCTCCCTGGTATTTTCTGGTGGAATTGTACATATCACCTAGTGGAAAGTTATCACCTCTGTATGTTCCATCACATTTACCAGTGGCTTTAGTCCTTCAGTATTAATTTCCACCTTAAAATTAAGTCCTCTCCTTTATTCAACTTAATTCAGTGTTCTTTGATTTTTTCTTTGTCTTTTCATTAACAACATATCCCCAAGAATGGTTTATTCAAATTAATATCTTTGCCTATTACCTAATGCAGGCACAAATCCTACAAAGAACCCCAATTTGACACACCTTCTATGCAATGGAGTCAACTCATAAATATAGTGGGATTAAAATGTAAAGAAATCTTAAGCCAGCAACCTCTTTGCTCTGGTAAGGAATCACATTCAAAGTCCTAGGTCTGTGTGATCTGGCTGAAATGCAAATGTACCACACACTTTTATTCACTCTGGTAGGAATATAAACACACAGTACATACTTTCAAGGTTAAATTAGTTTCTGGAGGAAGCAACCATGTTTGAAAGTGATATCTAATTGAGGGACAGACAAAGTAAAAATCAGAGAAAGACTTGACAGACTGAGTCATCAATCAGAGATAGTACATGCCCAGTTCTCAGGAAGAAACAACAGAAAAGAGAAGCATTTTAAGAGCTGCTCAGGAAGAGCAGGTCAGTTAGGTGGGAGTCAGTGCAGGAGATTTGTAATTCAGTACAGGTCAGCAGAGGCAGTTGAAACTAGAACTAAGAAAGAGCCAGGAGATTAGAATAAATATCGAGAGTTAGTTTGAGGCCAAGCAGAGCAATTAAATGGGAAAATGAGAGAAACCAGATTGAATCAGTCAGTTTGGAGAGAATTTGAGACGGAACAGATAAGCTCGTCGAAGCATTATAGGTTCAGAAAGGACTAGAGAGGGTAGGTTTATTCAGCAGTAAAGTGCAGAGATGATAATTATGTTGAGGTCCAGGAATTACCTCACAAACCAGAAAAATCCTGATCTCAGTCAGACTGCGATGGTTTATTGAGCACATGACTGAAAACTGATGAATCCGCGCCATAGCACAGAATTTGGGTGCTGAGGCAATGACCCTGAACGTTTCTCAAGGTCAGCTTAGAAATAAAAACAAAAACAAAACAAAAATCTAAAATGAGCTCATGTGAAGGTGCAGAAAATGCTGTCTGGTGGTTTGCTCTGATTCAAGCTATTCTGGCTAGCTAGACAGAACTGTTCTAACTGACCTTTATTCTGATTGATCATAAGTGGACCTTATGGTTGTCCAGTATCTTAAGATTAACAAACCTCAGAACGTAAAGAACATAACAGGGTATGTGATCAGCATGACCCCGCTCTGAGTCAAATCAATTTTTTGTGTCAATGACTGGCAGGTGTATTACAGAAGCAATATGAAATAGCTCTCAAACATGAAACAAGATGACTACAGTTATGCTTCAGGTGGGGCAGGTCTCAACAAGTTACACTTGATGAATAATATTTACTTTTGCATTAAAATGAGTTTTATTTTATGTATGTGAGCATATGTCTATATATCTACCACTTTTGTCTTATACCTGTGAAGGCCTGAATAAGGTATCAGATACCTTGAAATTGGAGTTGCAGATGGGTGTGAGCTAGAAGACGTATGTGCTAGGAACCAAACTTGTGTTCTCTGCAAGAAGAGCAAGAGATTTCAACCCATGAGATGTCACTGCAGCCCTATTATTTTAATAATTTTTAAATTATTATTATTTCTAAGTAGTTTTACACTTAGTTTCTACAATAGAAACAATTCTAGACAGGAGAAATATTTTTTTATATTAAGACAAGTCTCTATTAAAAACAGTAATAATAGTACTGAAATATTAATTGCAGGATGATGCTTGGGAGATACTTGGAAATGTCTTTGAACCCTACCAAAAGGGACCAAGAGTCACAAACTGTTGGGGTTGGTCTTGTGTGCTGTGTAATCAGATGCTGAATTCTCTTTCATCATGACCCTTTTGATGTCGGGACATGAACATTATATTGACCAATGTACTGTAAAGAATGTGCCTTAATAATCCCTGATGAGTAAATAAAATGCTAGAGCCTGTGACTGGGGGAGAGGTGGGAGGGAGAGAAAGCTAGAACTTCTAATTGAGTGTTTGTACCTCAGGTAGAGACCAGGATGTGAAGGACAAAGGAGAAATGAAGTCTCCATGAGGTGTGAGGGACCATGATCACATGGCCAAGAACAGCTTGTCCTGAGCTCACACATGGAAGAGAGTAAGACACGGTGCATAAATAATCGGTCATTTATCTGGGTATTGATAGACCAGTCAGGTTATAATAGATCAGAACCTACCAAGCATATATTCAGCAATTGTTAATAAAATTTGATGTCTCTATGACATTTCTCAGGAACTAAATAGGGTAGCATGGGACAGTAATCCCCTTTAAAATTACTAGAACAGCTGACACCCCTTTCTTGTAGTGTGACAAGGAAACATGTGAGTGAATACCAGTAATTGATATTGATGCTCCAAATGAACACTTGTCCTCTATAAAGGAATTTGGGCTGTTTTTACCTCAATGTCAAGCTTCCACTGGTAGAATCAATGTGTGGTTCTGTTTTTTTTGTTGTTGTTGTTGTTTTGTTTTTTTGTTTTCTAACTTGCAAAGTTTTGTGTCCACCTAACTCTTATGTACTCTATTTTAGGAAAATTTATAATTCTACAATCAATTATACATCAGCACAAGCTATTGTTTTGGGCAGGTTTTTTAAACTTAAAGGGGTGCTCTAAAATATGTAAAAATCATTTTTATGTGAGAAGTAATTGAGACATGCATCAGCTCCTATTGGCCCTTTGTTGGGCACGTCTACCTCAGTTGAAAGAATTCTCACAAGACTATGCAAGGCAAACCACAATTTAGAAATGAGCTCATGGACCCCCAGTGAACTAGACTATGGGGGGAGGGCGGCAATGGGGGGAGGGTTGGGAAGGGAACACCCACAAGGAAGGGGAGGGGGGAGGGGGATGTTTGCCCGGAAACCGGGAAAGGGAATAACACTTGAAATGTATATAAGAAATACTCAAGTTAATAAAAAAAAAATAACAATGACAACAAAAAAAAAAAAAAAAGAAATGAGCTCATGGAACTAGAAGGCATGCACAGTTTTTAAATTAACATTTGATTTGTTTATTTGCTTTCATGGTTTTTTGTTTGTTTGTGTTTGCAACTATGGCATTAAACTATTACTAGCCACAGAAAAGCACAATTTTGAATGGCTGTTTAGACACTACCATGACAAGCTGCACTGATACATCCTGGTCCATAGAGGAAATTAATGGGGAGATGGGCTTTAGGTGAAGAGGCTTGCAAAACAACCCACACATCAGTATCCTCTGTGTTCCCTCTCTTCAACCTCCTAGATGTGCCACTGACAATCGTTAGAGGGTTTTGGTTATGTTATAAACAGAACTTTATGAACTTTGTTTTTCATTATTAAAAAAAGTAATAGAAGCCTTTTTATTGAAAAACTGAGCTAAGAGAAGAAACTTCAGTTGGCAATATTTTAGTGGATCTTATTGCCTGTTAATTTTTGAAACTTGGATGTAGTATGGATTGCTTGAGAATTTGACAACCATAGATCATATCAATAACATAAATTCCAGTCAGTGGAAAAAATACATTTAGCACTTGACATAATATTGCACTTAGCCTCGAAGGAATTAAAGAGTAAAACTAACAATGAACCTTAGCAAAGTTATAGCGTCTTCCTTTTAAAGGTGTAAAACTTGGCTTAGCAGTTTGATCCTTCAATTTTTTAGGATTAGCAAAAGTTAATTTCTCTTTCTTAGTATATTGAGCAAAGCTAAGCTCTTGAGTTTAATATCCATTAAAAAACCCTAGAAACATGGATGCATTATTATGTCAGGATTTTTAAAAAAGAAATATTATGTAAGTATATGGGTTTGTTACTATTTAGCTACCTTTTAATCAACAGCCCTGGAAAGTTTAGAAGACTGCAATCCCACAGCTTTTAATTTTATTGTAAAAGAAGACAGACTTTTATGACTGCAAATATTCAATAGGAATCCTGTTTGAAGCTAATACCACAGTTTAAGATAATTCACAGAGTTTTCTATCCTCTAGCTGTGACAAATCTCAAAGTCTATGCGGCATTGATAATGGAACTCTTCCAAGAGCTCCTGTGCTTGCTAATCTTTTATCAAGCTTCTTCAAGTCTTAAAAAAGGAAGAGGAGAATAAATTTAGGAACAGTGGAAAAATTCTGAACAGCATAATCATTGTCTTATGTTTATAAGCATAGTTTTTAATTTATCCCAGGGCAGATATTGATACTATATGTTAATTGAGGCTTTCTCTATTATTGATATGAAATCAAGTATTTTCTGGGAACAAAACTCAGAGGTCTATTTTCTCCAAAAATCACTAAGATACTAAGATAACCATTAATTTTCATAGCAGATGTTTATTATCATGCTACCTACCCAATATTGCATAGTATTAGAGATTGAGATGTTGAAATTCAGCATATAACACTTTGGAAAAGGCAAGTACCTTTTATGCAAATTTTTCTTATATAAGAATCACAAGTTAGAAAGTAATAAACGTTGGATTTAATGCAATTGAAACTTTTTATCTATGGAAAACTTAAAAAGACATCAGATAATTACTAATTGTCTTAGTTACGTTTCCATTGACATGAAAAGACACCATGACCAAGACAACACTTAAATACAACATTTAATTGTGGCTAGCTTACAGTTTCAGTGATTCATTCTTTGAGCATCCAGAAATGAAGAATAAGAGCATTCAGGCAGGCTTGGCATTGGAAAAGAAGCTGGTACTTGAAGCAGAAGACTGACTTCAAGGCAGCCGGAGTAGGGTCTCAAAGCCCAATTTTTCAGTGACATACTTCGTCCAATAGAACCACACCTTCTCCAACAATGCTGTAAAGGCCGCACCTCCTAATAGTGCTCCATACTCCCTGAGCCAAGCATATCCAAATGACAATACCGTATAGGCAGAAAACATTTTTTAAAGCAGACATTCCTGTGATGGGTGTGATAACTTATATTTAGTATTTTATTTAACAAATAAATCAATATAAAAAGAGCCACAGTTCCTGAAGCATCCTATCTTACCAGGATTCAAATAACAATTGGACTCATAGACCAGTTGGATTTATATTAACAATTATTAATTTCAGAATCCCACAGTAGACAATATTATTTTGGGTTCTAAAAATGTCAACATTTTATTTTTTGATAGCATGCATATCTGAAAAGAATATCCAGATGTTTAGTAGACAATTCCATAGTGTGATTGTTAAACCCAATCGTCTACTTTATGAGATCTAGAGTTACCTAGGGGATAGCCTCTTAGTATACCTGTCAGGTATTATCTTGACAAGATTCATTAAGGTGGAAGTCCCACCTATCGTGGGTGGTGTCATTCCCTTGACTGGAGGAGGAAATGAATCCAATGACAAGCATCCACGGCTCTTTGTTCCTGAATTTGGATGTGTTGAAACATGTTTCTACTGCTTTCATTTGGTTTGAACTCTCATCTAGAATGAGACTTTTCTGCTTTGAGCTGCTTTTCTCATGGTATTTTATCACAGCAAAAGGAAAAAAAACAAAATAAATACCATGTTGATGTAATTTGCATGAGATTAGTAGTTCTAGGCTCATTGACTTTACTGCAGAAGTTTTCCAAGATTTATTTTGAATGTATCTAGTTTTATACTAAGGCATTTATGTCTTTGTTATTGATATCAAGTGATAGTTCCATAATGTAAATTATATCTTTTAGATTGAATCTTATTGAATGGTATTTTATATTCTACAGAATGAGGTCAATTACAATTCTGGGTGAAGTATGGAAAGACAAAATTGAATCTAACATACAAAAAAATTAAATGCAGAGAGACATTTAAAATGTTATTCTTGACAAATCCACACATTTATTTGATCAACATATCTGCCAAGATATTAAATGTATAAAATATTAAAGCTATGGTATCATTTTAAGGAATTTTAACATCAATAGCAACAAACATCCATTTTATATTAATATACATATTAAAGTGTGTCAGGATATTTGACAGTCACAACTTACATACTGTGTGGCGCTTTTTCCCTTCTACTACTGTTTCATATTATTAAGTCGGACTCAAGTAGAATTTGTAATTTCTCAAGGCACTTGGTTGCTTCCTTAATGAATCTTACTCTAAGAAACATCTTACAGTTAGTTGGGCATTGTGCTTTTCAAAGTCAGATATTAATGTTGATTTTGGTCTCAAGCATGACAACAATGAATAATTCTATGCTTTCTTATCCCTTTCTTGACAGCACTTCAAATATTTGAAGACATCTGCTAAGGTCCAACTAAGATTTTGTTTCCGCCATTGAAAAGTCTGTTTGCCAGTCCTTTTTCTTTCTTTTTTAAACCAGCTATATATCATATAACTCCATCAATTCACTGCTGGATACTTGTGGCAGTTTAAATGTGTTTGCCATAGATGCCATAAATGCATGTGTTTGAATGCTTGTACCATGGGGGTGGCACTATTATGAGGAACGACCTTATAGAAGAAGGTATCACCTTGTTGGAGGAAGTTTTTCGTTCTTGAGATGGAGGTATGAGGTATTAAATTGACAAGCTCTGCCCAGAGTGAAACAAATCCAATATCCTGCTTGCTTACTGACAATCAAGTTGTAGAACTTCCAACTTCTTCACCATGATGCCATGCTTCCCACCATGATAGTAATAAACTAAACCTCTGTAACTGTGAGCCATCCCCAGGTTAATGTCTTCCTCCTGCTCCTCCTCTTCCTCCTTCTCTTCCTCCTCCTCTTCTTCTTCTCCTTCTCCTTCTCTTCTCCTCCTTCTCCTTCTCCTTCTTTCTTCTTCTTCTTGAACAGTTGCTGTCTGCTTCCTAGAGAGATCCTCACCCTCTCTTGTGCCCTCCTTATTACCCGGTTCCTTCAGGTCTATAAGTTGTAGAATGGTTATCCTGTCCTTTATGGCTAATACTAAAGTACTAAAGAATACATACCATAGGTGTCTTTCTGGTCTATGCAACTTCACTCAGGATGATATTCTCAAATTCCATGTATTTGCCTGTAAATATCATGATGCCTTTTATTATGTCTTTGTTTAATAGGTGAATAGTATTCCACAGTGTAGGTGTACTGCATTTTTATTATCCATTCTTCTGTTTAGGGACATCGAGGTTGTTTCTAGTTTCTGGCTATTACAAAAAAAAAGATGCTGTGAACATAATTGAGCAAGTATCTCTGTGGTAAAGTGGGGCTCCTTGTCAGTATATGCCCAGGAATGAAATACTTGGGACCTGTAATAGTACTATTTCCAACTTTATGAGAAAGAACCAAGCTGATTTTCAAAGTGGTTGTATAAGTTGTCACTCCCACCGGCAATGTATGAGTGCTCTCCTTGATTCATATCTTTGCCAGTGTGTGCTGTCACTTGACTTTTTGAACATCGCCATTCTGACCAGTGTCAGATGGAATCTCAGAGTTCTTTTGATTTGCAATTCCCTAATGATTAAAGACATTAAACATTTGTTTAAGTGACTCTTGGCCATTAGAAGTTTCCTTATTGAGAATTCTCTATTTAGTTCTGTACACCACTATTCAGTTGGGTTAGTTGGTTTGTTGATGTGTAGTTTCTTGAGTTATTTATATATTTTTGGATATATATTTATATATATTTTGGATATTAGTTTCCTTTCAGAATGTGGGTGGGCAAAGATCTTTTTGCATTCTGGAGACTATTATTTTGTTCTACTGATAGTGTCCTTATTCTTATAAAAGCTTTACAGTTTTATGAGGTCCCATTTAATAAGCTCATGAGTACTTAAGCTATTGGTGTTTGGTTCTTTAATTTGTCTCCTGTACCAGTGGATTAAAGGCAGTTCCCAACTTTTCTCATCTGTTATATTTAGTCTGATTTTATTTTGAGGTCTTTGAACCACTTGGACTCAAGTTTTGTACAGGATGATAGATATATTTGCATTCTTCTACATTCAGACATAATGTTAGACCAGTCTTATTTGTTGAAGATGCTTTCTTTTTCAACTGTATGGTTTTGTCTTCTTTATCTAATATCAATTTTCTATAGATATGTGGGATTTTATCTGGATCTTTAATACTATTCCATTAATCAGTGGTCTGTTTTTTATGCCAATACCATGGGTTTTATTACTATTGCTCTGTAGTACAGTTTAAAATCATGGATGATGATACCCCCAGACATTCTTTTACTATACAAGATTGTCTCAGGTCTCATAGAAATTTTTCTTTATGGGGTTGAGGATTGATCTTTCAGTTGTATTGGAATTTTGATTGGAATTTTCCTGAATCTGTAGATTTATTTTGGTAAGATGGCCATTTTTACTATGTGACTCCTACCAATCAATGAGCATGGGAGACCTTTCCAAGATCTTTCCCTCTTCTTATATCATCTTCAGTTTCTTTCTTCAGCAATTTGAAGTTCTTGTCATATAGGTCTTTCACTTGCTTGGTTAGAACTAAAGCAAGGAATTTTATGTTACTTGTGAATATTGTAAAGGGTTTTGTTTCCCTAATTTCATTCTTATATTATTTGTCATTTGTATGAAGAAGAGTTACTGAATTTTTTAAAGTCAATTTTGTATCTACCCACTTTGCTAAAGGTGTTTATTGGCTGCAGGAGGTCTTTAGTAGAATTTATGGGATTGATTACGAATACTATCATATCATCTAAAAATAGAAATACTTTTATTCCTTCTCCAATTTCTATCCCCTTGACTCTGTTAGTTGTCTTATTTCTCTAGCTAGACCTTTAAGGACTATATTGATCCTTTCTGAGATTCCTACCCACAGGGTAAACAGAAACCGAACTGACCGTGTCTTCTAGCCAGACCGAACTTCTGTTGAAGGAAGGGAGCACCAACCAATCTACAAACCTTCAACCCAAAATGTGAACTGACTATAAGATATGCAGAGATAAAGATGGATCAAAGCCTGAGGGAACAGCCAACAAATACTGTTCTAACTTGAGAAACACCCCATGTGAGAGAGCCACCTTTGACACTATTAACTCTGTTATGCTTGGAGACAGGAACTTAGCATAACTGTCTCCTGAGGTGCTTCATCTTGCAGCTGATGGAAATAGATACAGAGACTGACCGACAAACATGAGGGAAAGGAAAGGACACTCATGGAAGAGTTGGGGATATAAAAGACACCACAAGAAGACCTACAGTGTCAAATAATCTGGGTTCAGAAGGGCTAACGATGACTCAACCACCAACCAAAAAGCAAGCAGGTGTTGATGTAGGTCCCACTACATATTTGTAGCAGATGTGCCACTTGGCCTTCATGTGGATTCTTTAACAATTGGAGCAGTGGAGTCTCTCTGACTCTATTGACTGCCATTGGATCCCCTCCCCTACCAGGAATGGCTAGTTGTTCCTCAGTGGGAGAGGATGTGCCTAGTCCTTCCAGGAATAGATATCACAAGGTTGAGTGGTACCCAATGGGATCATTCCTTACTTTGTGGAGAAGGGGAGGGAATAATGGGGGAGAGATCTGTAATGGTGGGACTGGGAGAAGAAGAGGGAGGGGGCTGTGACCAAGATGTAAAGTGATTTAAAAAACAAATTATTGCAAAGAAACAATAAAAAGGAAACAAGATATGTTGTAATTATATTTCTCTTTTGTATGTATTTATTTATTATTCAAACCTGCACTCCATATGCATCAGCATACACTACATTTCAATTTCTTCAGGTCTTCTATTCTTTTTGTAAATAGTATTTAAGATTACAATTATGCAATTATGTTTTCTTTACTGATGGAAATGCTAACTATGGAAATTCCTTTCACCACACTGTTATTTATTTATTTATTTATTTATTTATTTATTTTTGTCAATTTACCTTTCAAAATGTGACACCCAGCATTCAGTACAATGGTACTTGAGAGTTTGACTGGTAGACTGACACAGAATGCAAAGGTAGTAAATCTGATTTCTGTTTTCTTTACTTGTGTGAATATAGGGCAAATGCATATAGTTTTTGTGATATAGCAGTGCCCTGATATTTGGTTTCTTTCAACTTTGTATTTAAATGTCAGTAAGACACTCATAATCCAAGTTTATAATAGAGGATGATGGGAAGTAGAGAGGGAATTATTGGATAAGATCATAACCAATGTATTAATGGCACTAAACAACCAAACTAAAGAACACAAGACCAAACATGTTGTCACCAATAAATAACAAAGGAGTTTACCCTTACTAGAAAGCAGATAAAGACTGAAGACATTTTCAGTCCTGACAAAAGAATAATTTTGAGATACTTGACCAAAAACAATTTATAATTAGATTCACATATGATTAATGATTAACATTACAATTTTTACTGTGGATTTAAATATCTTTCATAGCTTCATTTTATTGGTAAATTTTAGCTAGATTAATACAATAATATTAGTTACTACAGTAATCATCGATCTACTAAGAACCTAAAGTACAAGATCTTTTTATGAATAAATAACCTTAACGTCATAAGTATTCAGTAAGGTCAAAAAGCAACAGTTGAAAAGCTTCAAATGGCAAAAGACACAGAGGAATATCTTATTAAATTTTCTAGGAAATAAATTGGGGAATGTTGAACAACAGATATCAGAAGAGTTGGAAAATAGCTGGAAATCTTTTGTCTCAATCTCAAAAGAAAATAGCTTTATGGAGAAGGGTAGTGGTAGGATGATGTCATACAGGTGAGGCAGGTACAGATGGTGAGCCAACGTGCTGGGTGAGAATCCACTAGTAATCCTAAGAGTTGAAAGATAGTTTTAATTTCCAAGTAAGTGTAGGCCAGCACCATGTTGAGTCATGTGATGTCTCAAGTGTGGGAATTTAAACAAAGAAACAGAAACAGCCTGTGCTCTGAATACAGCAATGTCAAGCAACAAGAGCTTCCAGGGACTAAACCACTACTGAAAGACTATATATGGACTGACCCAGGACTCCAACTGTGTATGTATCAGAGAATAGACTTGTTGGGGCACCAGTGGAAGGGGAAACCCTTGGTCCAGCCAAGGTTAGACTCCCAGTGCAGGGGTGGTATGGAGGGGTGAATGGGGGGGGAACACCGTTATGGGGGAGGGGGAGAGTATAGTAGACATATGGACAGAAAACAGGGAAAGGGAATAACATTTGAAATGTAAAATGTAAATAAAGAAATATATCCAATTGAAAAAAAGATTAACTATCCAAAAAAAAAGAAGAAGAAAGAAAGAATGAAAGAAAGTAAGTAAGGAAGAAAGAAAGAAAGAAAGAAAGAAAGAAAGGAAGGAAGGAAGGAAGAAAGAAAGAGAGAAAGAAAGAAAGAGTCAGGGCTGGCAGGCTGTAGGTTCCCTGTTGTGCAATTAGTAGTTACAGCTCAGAAAGTTAGAGATAAAAGCTACTTTTTAAAGAACATCTTTCAGGAAAAAATTTCCTGAACAAAACACCAATGGCTTATGCTCTAAGATCAAGAATCGACAAATGGGATCTCATAAAACTGCAAAGCTTCTGTAAGGCAAAGGACACTGTGGTTAGGACAAAACGGCAACCAACAGATTGGGAAAAGATCTTTACCAATCCTACAACAGATAGAGGCCTTATATCCAAAATATACAAAGAACTCAAGAAGTTAGACCGCAGGGAAACAAATAACCCTATTAAAAAATGGGGTTCAGAGCTAAACAAAGAATTCACAGCTGAGGAATGCCGAATGGCTGAGAAACACCTAAAGAAATGTTCAACATCTTTAGTCATAAGGGAAATGCAAATCAAAACAACCCTGAGATTTCACCTCACACCAGTGAGAATGGCTAAGATCAAAAACTCAGGTGACAGCAGATGCTGGCGAGGATGTGGAGAAAGAGGAACACTCCTCCATTGTTGGTGGGATTGCAGGCTGGTAAAACCATTCTGGAAATCAGTCTGGAGGTTCCTCAGAAAATTGGACATTGAACTGCCTGAGGATCCAGCTATACCTCTCTTGGGCATATACCCAAAAGATGCCTCAACATATAAAAGAGACACGTGCTCCACTATGTTCATCGCAGCCTTATTTATAATAGCCAGAAACTGGAAAGAACCCAGATGCCCTTCAACAGAGGAATGGATACAGAAAATGTGGTACATCTACACAATGGAATATTACTCAGCTATCAAAAACAACGAGTTTATGAAATTCGTAGGCAAATGGTTGGAACTGGAAAATATCATCCTGAGTGAGCTAACCCAATCACAGAAAGACATACATGGTATGCACTCATTGATAAGTGGCTATTAGCCCAAATGCTTGAATTACCGTAGATCCCTAGAACAAACGAAACTCAAGACGGATGATCAAAATGTGAATGCTTCACTCCTTCTTTAAATGAGGAAAAAGAATACCCTTGGCAGGGAAGGGAGAGGCAAAGATTAAAACAGAGACTGAAGGAACACCCATTCAGAGCCTGCCCCACATGTGGCCCATACATATACAGCCACCCAATTAGACAAGATGGATGAAGCAAAGAAGTGCAGACCGACAGGAGCCCGATGTAGATCGCTCCTGAGAGACACAGCCAGAATACAGCAAATACAGAGGTGAATGCCAGCAGCAAACCACTGAACTGAGAATAGGTCCCCCGTTGAAGGAATCAGAGAAAGAACTGGAAGAGCTTGAAGGGGCTCGAGACCCCATATGTACAACAATGCCAAGCAACCAGAGCTTCCAGGGACTAAGCCACTACCTAAAGACTATACATGGACTGACCCTGGGCTCCAACCTCATAGGTAGCAATGAATATCCTAGTAAGAGCACCAGTGGAAGGGGAAGCCCTGGGTCCTGCTAAGACTGAACCCCCAGTGAACTAGACTATGGGGGGAGGGAGGCAATGGGGGGAGGGTTGGGAGGGGAACACCCATAAGGAAGGGGAGGGGGGAGGGGGATGTTTGCCCGGAAACCGGGAAAGGGAATAACACTTGAAATGTATATAAGAAATACTCAAGTTAATAAAAAAAAAAATGAGGTATAGATCTAAAAAAAAAAAAAAAAAAAGAACATCTTTCAGAATATTCATATTCCTTCTGACATCGGCTCCACGGAAATTTTGGGTTGAAATCCAAATTAAACAAGCTACTTCTTAATGACAGGTATTATTAAAAGGTGATTTAAGTTTTATTTTAAGAAGAGAGAACAGAGATTACCCGAATCACATAGGGCTTTTCACCCACGGTTCAGAACTTAGATAGGGAAAGTAGTCACTGATTCCAAGTAGATAATTGTGATATTTACAAGTTATTATGGTTAAATAAAAATCTGTGGCTCCAGGTAGAGAGCATAATGAATTAATTTAGTTTGGTTATTAAGGTTAAACAAAAATCTGTGGCTCCAGGTAGAGAGCTTAACAGATTGTTATACTTTGAGCTAAAGTCTTTGTTTGATAAGTTGCTTATTGATATTGAAATTGATAGAAAGTATTTAGTTTGTTTTATGAATTACCCTGCTAAAAGCCATATGGCTCTTTGATGCCAGCTAGTGAGGGCTTGTAGTTATTTTTGATATTTACCACAAGAGGAAGCTCAGATTCTCTTAATGTGGGCTCCACAGGAATTTTGGGTTATGACAGAGTTCAAAAGCCTATCAGGCACATACTCTATTGTTTAGCTTACTTCCTTTTTAAAAATTGTTTAATCTTCATAATGGGTGTGACTTTGAATTTTATGGTAACATTATTCCCCTGGAAAGAGTAGAAGATATAAGCTTTTCTTGTTTCAGATAAAGGAACACAGTATTTTGGGGAAAAAGTTTTGTTTTTGTGTTTCTAAAAGATGTGATTAGGTTCTGAAAACCTCCCAGAGTCATACTGATAAGATTTGAGAGAGGGAGACCACCTGAAAAACTAGATTCAAGAGAATCAAACAAAAGATATCTTAATTCTAAGCTTTTGTCTTGAGAGTTGTATCTTGCAGACTGTGCCTACTTGGATTCCTGGTCTCAAGGACTTTCAGCTGAGTCCAGTTAGGACATATTTGGCTACAGCATTTGCTTCATTCTTCCTTTCCCTACCCCCAAGGATATCTCAACACACATGTACCGCTTGAAGAAGTTATAGAAGAGTCGTTGTCCCAATTTCCTGGACTTTTGGGTTCTGAAAGTGGTTATTCTAAGGTTGTTTAATGAGAAATCTAGACAAGGCTGTAATTTAACAGAGAGCAATTAACTAGATTGAGTTGTACAGTCACAATCTCATTGGTAAGCAAAAATCATATCTTTGCTTGGTGTAGAATGTGTCAAAAAAGAATAAAAGTACAAGGTTCAGAATCAGTCCTTTTATTGATGTCATTATAAATGTCTGAGTTGTTTACACATGTGAGTTAAGGGCCAAATAGCAAATTCATGGCTCTGAGTTTGTGAGAATACTTTCAAGATAGTATTAAAATATAAAGACAGCAGTTCAGATTACTTTATATAAATAGATGTTTTTCAAAAATGTCAGAAATCCACAAAATATGAGATTAAAGGTTATTTATCATTTGTTGAGACATATCTGCTCCTAACAGTTCCCCTTTGGTAGATTTAATGAAGAAATTGAACATCTCTACCTACAGGTGAGGCAATACTTTGTGGCTAGGCAGCCAGTGGGCAGAAACTGCCTGTTTCATCTACAGACCAATACTGTCCAAATGGGATACCTTATGCAGAATAGTCAAGTGATAATTTTGCCAGAATTATCAGCCCTTCAAGATTTCTGTATTTAAAGAGTCTTTCCATTGATTTTGGGTCAGAAGTCTGAACTCACATATTGCTAACAGAAGACTTTGCTAGTAGAGATTGGTCTCTACAACCTCTCAGTTCTGGAAGCTGTGTTGGGTTTCCTATGTGTATAGTTATATGGTCATTCTTTGATTGCTGATGGGGTTGAAGACTGATTATAACCTTAGAGCCTATCAGGCTGTCTAACTCTGAAAACATATATTTTATTAGACAGTTATAAGACAGTATGCAAGCTAGCCAGAATATAACATAGATTTCAAGTCTTTCTTAAGCTGGAATGGATAACTAAATATTCTGTTTAAGTGATAAAATGTTGGACTGAATGTTAGATATATTTTATACTTTTAATTACAAAATGATAATAGTTGTGTTCAGCTTATATTTGAGAGAAAAGTTTGTTTTATTTTAATTAGACAAAAAGGGGTAAAATGTAGGATGATGTCATACAGGCAAGGCAGGAACAAGATAGAATGAGGCCTGTCATTGGCTGAGAAGGAAGGGTGGCCGGGAGAAAAGTTTGAGGGAAGAGGAGGAGATTGGAATGGGAGGAAAGCGAAGACTTGGGGAGACTGCAGGAGAAGTCACAAGAGAACTTGGAAGCTGACATAAAGATTCCACTCTGTATTTACAGGTTGTTATGAATATTCTTAAGGAATGGATGTGTATAGGGCTTTGTATGTTTAGGTGGGCAATTACATCTTATTAATTGGATCACAGGTTATGGTTGTGTGTTCTTTCATATAGCGATTTAAGTGTAAGCAAGTGTGCAGTGCCTAGGGACACTGGGCCACCACGGAGATGGGACGTGTGTTTCTGGCGAAATATCTACCAGGTAACTTGGGGCACTGTGGTGCCAGAGATAGTGGGGGTAAAAGACAGCATTTTAATATAAATATACAACAACAGGTAGTAAGTACAAAGTTCATCTGAAAAACCTGACATAGTTTGGAATCTCTCCCTTCTTATTAAGAGGGAATAAGAAAGCAGAGTTTTGGACCTAATGTTCTCAGAATCTGTATTTTACATTAAGTAGCATATATTTCAAAGAATTGGGGTGGGGAGAAACATTTGCATGACATAGCAGCAACAGCAGAACATGGTGTACTGGGAAAACCTACTAATCTCATTCCTTAACCATATAACACCAGTAACAAGCCATTGTTTTTGAAAGACCCTGGTTAAGCTTGGGGCTGTCAAACCCTGAAAATCCCATACCTTCATATTCAGGGACTCTGAAGTCCCTGACAAATCTATTGAAACTTAGCTAGCAGACTAGATCTAGGCAACTGGCAAAAGATTACACAGTATTCAGCAAGATGGAAATCAATTTGGAGCTGATATCAGTATATTTAAGTGATCCCAAAAGTTCCACCAGAGAACTACTAAAGCTGATAAACAACTTCAGCAAAGTGGCTGGGTATAAAATTAACTCAAATAAATCAGTAGCCTTCCTCTACACAAAAGAGAAACAAGCCGAGAAAGAAATTAGGGAAATGACACCCTTCATAATAGACCCAAATAATATAAAGTACCTCGGTGTGAATTTAACCAAGCAAGTAAAAGATTTGTACAATAAGAACTTCAAGACACTGAAGAAAGAAATTGAAGAAGACCTCAGAAGATGGAAAGATCTCCCATGCTCATGGATTGGCAGGATTAATATAGTAAAAATGGCCATTTTACCAAAAGCGATCTACAGATTCAATGCAATCCCCATCAAAATACCAATCCAATTCTTCAAAGAGTTAGACAGAACAATTTGCAAATTCATCTGGGATAACAAAAAAACCAGGATAGCTAAAACTATCCTCAACAATAAAAGGACTTCAGGGGGAATCACTATCCCTGAACTCAAGCAGTATTACAGAGCAATAGTCATAAAAACTGCATGGTATTGGTACAGAGACAGACAGATAGACCAATGGAATAGAATTGAAGACCCAGAAATGAACCCACACACCTATGGTCACTTGATTTTTGACAAAGGAGCCAAAACCATCCAATGGAAAAAAGATAGCATTTTCAGCAAATGGTGCTGGTTCAACTGGAGGTCAACATGTAGAAGAATGCAGAGCGATCCATGCTTATCACCCTGTACAAAGCTTAAGTCCAAGTGGATCAAGGACCTCCACATCAAACCAGACACATTCAAACTAATGGAAGAAAAACTAGGGAAGCATCTGGAACACATGGGCACTGGAAAAAATTTCCTGAACAAAACACCAATGGCTTATGCTCTAAGATCAAGAATCGACAAATGGGATCTCATAAAACTGCAAAGCTTCTGTAAGGCAAAGGACACTGTGGTTAGGACAAAAAGGCAACCAACAGATTGGGAAAAGATCTTTACAAATCCTACAACAGATAGAGGCCTTATATCCAAAATATACAAAGAACTCAAGAAGTTAGACCACAGGGAGACAAATAACCTTATTAAAAAATGGTGTTCAGAGCTAAACAAAGAATTCACAGCGGAGGAATGCCGAATGGCTGAGAAACACCTAAAGAAATGTTCAACATCTTTAGTCATAAGGGAAATGCAAATCAAAACAACCCTGAGATTTCACCTCACGCCAGTGAGAATGGCTAAGATCAAAAACTCAGGTGACAGCAAATGCTGGCGAGGATGCAGAGAAAGAGGAACACTCCTCCATTGCTGGTGGGGTTGCAGACTGGTACAACCATTCTGGAAATCAGTCTGGAGGTTCCTCAGAAAATTGGACATTGAACTGCCTGAGGATCCAGCTATACCTCTCTTGGGCATATACCCAAAAGATGCCCCTACATATAAAAAAGACACGTGCTCCACTATGTTCATTGCAGCCTTATTTATAATAGCCAGAAGCTGGAAAGAACCCAGATGCCCTTCAACAGAGGAATGGATACAGAAAATGTGGTACATCTACACAATGGAATATTACTCAGCTATCAAAAACAATGACTTTATGAAATTCCTAGGCAAATGGTTGGAACTGGAAAATATCATCCTGAGTGAGCTAACCCAATCACAGAAAGACATACATGGTATGCACTCATTGATTAGTGGCTATTAGCCAAAATGCTGGAATTACCCTAGATGCCTAGAACAAATGAAACTCAAGACGGATGATCAAAATGTGAATGCTTCACTCCTTCTTTAAAAGGGGAACAAGAATACCCTTGGCAGGGAATAGAGAGGCAAAGATTAAAACAGAGACTGAAGGAACACCCATTCAGAGCCTGCCCCGCATGTGGCCCATACATATACAGCCACCCAATTAGACAAGATGGATGAAGCAAAGAAGTGCAGACTGACAGGAGCCGGATGTAGATCGCTCCTGAGAGACACAGCCAGAATACAGCAAATACAGAGGTGAATGCCAGCAGCAAACCACTGAACTGAGAATAGGACCCCCGTTGAAGGAATCAGAGAAAGAACTGGAAGAGCTTGAAGGGGCTCGAGACCCCATATGTACAACAATGCCAAGCAACCAGAGCTTCCAGGGACTAAGCCACTACCTAAAGACTATACATGGACTGACCCTGGGCTCCAACCTCATAGGTAGCAATGAATATCCTAGTAAGAGCACCAGTGGAAGGGGAAGCCCTGGGTCCTGCTAAGACTGAACCCCCAGTGAACTAGTCTGTTGGGGGGAGGGAGGCAATGGGGGGAGGGTGGGGAGGGGAACACCCATAAGGAAGGGAAGGGGGGAGGGGGATGTTTGCCTAGAAACCGGGAAAGGGAATAACACTCGAAATGTATGTAAGAAATACTCAAGTTAATAAAAAAAAAAAAAAGATACAGTCCCAGTAAGAGAAAACTCAACTAACCCTTGAGAAATTTGAGGCTGCAAAAGTCAGGAGGTCTGTTGACCTGGGGGTTGGTGACACCCTCTTGGAGATGGGGGAGGAGGTATGGGATGAGGAATAGTCAGAGGGCAGACCGGGAAGGGGATAAAGACTGGACTGTTAAAAAAAGGATTGAATAATAAAAACAATATTGGCACAGCTTCCAAACATATACTAGATATCACAAAGGACCATCCATTTTTGTTACCAATTTTTCCTAGACTATCAGAGAAGGACCTCCAACTAATAGTACCAGAATTTGTGATTCTATAACTACCAAAAAACTGCCTGAGACAGTAACAACATTTACAGTTGCCTAGTCGTAAGATTGTCATTTTTTTATAGCAGGAAGGAGTTCCTAGAGTAAAGTTATATCCAACACCCATGTGAAAGACTGCCCAGTGCAATCCACCCACGTTCCCCTTCCTCTCCTAACCCAGGTAGAGAAAATATTTTAAAAATAGGAAAACCATGTGGATAAATAAATATCACTAAGAAATTTTTAAACCTGTTAGTTTCATATCAAAGGCAATATGGCAAAAATAGACAGACAGACAGACAGACAGACAGACGGATGGACGGACGGACGGACGGATGGATGGATGGAAAGATAGACTGATAGAAGGAAGAGAGAGAACTAAAGTACAATGAAAGTTTATGAAATAGATGTAAGTTTTTAAACCCTTAAGCAAATAAAACTAATGATGCTGCAAAGTGATTAAACAATAGCACATGGTTGAGGGAACAGCTAAAATGCACACATGTAGAAGCATTCATACAATATTTCCACAAATTCTTATTAGACACATCAAATGTACTGGCCTATTAAAAAAGCAATAACTACAAAACAATAACCAAACTTGTTTTATGTTTCTGCATTATTTTCTGGAACGCTGCATTCATATATCTTTCCAGAGCACACGAGGATGAGGCAAAATCGATGTTCTTTGCATTAGTTTAGGAGAGTAAACTGTGAAAAGAAAGAAGGGCTATCAATCACACTCATATTCTATTCCCCTAATAGAAGAGCTGGATGACCGTGCACTCAGATTCCCAGGGTATGCTATTTTCAGTCTCTGCCCAGTATATGTTGTAGTTTAGCCACTGATGTTAGCATTACAGTCTAGGTAACAAGGCTGATACTCTTAGACTTTGTAATCTGTCCAAGATATAGGAAAAGCAGGAAGCACAGTGTGCTTTTAATCCCCGGGCCTTCCAGAACTAGTGACTCTGTCACTCAGTCACTCTGTAACCTGCCTCAAGTGAACCAAAACCCTGTGGTTCAAATTATGTGTGTTAATCACTGCTGATAATCAAACACTGTTTTCGCTATAGCTTCCCAAGAACCTCATCTACCAGGGTACCCCACCTTCAATAACACCCTACTTTCAATGACACTGCACATTTAATGACACCTCCACCTTCTAGGGCATGCGGTTATCCCCAAACACCACTTTGAATGACTGTCTCCTTCCAGTGCACTCTCACTTCCTGTTCACCAGGTGAAGTTTTCTTCCCTTCTGGTTTGGAAAACAGACATGGAATTCAGTTTTGATTTGGAAAATAGTGAGAAATTAGAGTTGGCAGTTAGAGAGTGCAAGGGTCAGTCTATGATTGAAATTTCCTTCAAACCTGTGTGATTTGCTGAGATTTGACTGTCTAATATTCTAAAACATGCTGTTTATAAAGTCTAAGCAAGAAAATGCTTTCACTTTGAATCATTTAATATTTGTTAACAATTCAGGCTAGCCTGGTAAAATAAAATGCTTCTGTTAAGTCAAGGAAGGTAAGATGAAAGAAGTAAAAATCTTTTCATCTAAGTCAAATCAGGAGATTTATTGTTTTTTTTTTTAATATCACATGTTAGTCCATGTGAATCTAAATAATTCCAAAGTAAAAATATTTGCAATCTAACATAATAACTAAACTTAATCTTCTAGGTAAAATTATGTTACAGTGAATGGCCAGGTCAGGAAATCAATCTTTGTGATTAAACTTGGTTTTGAAGTCACTTATTATTACACGAGCCCCACAACATTGTAAGAGCATATTCGGAACACAATCAAGTGGTTTTTTATGTCATTGTCCACTTCTCTGTGACTTCATACCCTCGTCTTAATACGTTCTGATGGTCCCCCAAGAAGATGAGTGTAGTGGATAATTATCACACATAATTCAGAATCATAATGATCTAGCCTAACTTTTTTTGTGTGTTAGATCTAACTATATTTTCTTGCAAGAGTCCTCCATTTTTTGATTAATACATAAAATGTCTGAACTAATTAAGTTAGCTATTGTGAATTGCTAAAACTTTGATGTCAGTCCCCTCAACTTAGAAATTGCCTGTGAAGCATTCACATTAGTTTTCATTTTCAAAGTAAAATATCAGAGCGGGTGTATTTTTACTTAGTAGAGGACAGCACATTGTCATATAGAGTATGTGTTAAGTATCATTTGCAAGTATTTGGGTTAAAGGACATGTAATTATAGGACAAAGATAATTCATGTATTAATACACATTAGATAAATTATATTCATGAAGGCATGTTTTCAAAGAAATGAAAGTATTCTACTTGCTTTGAATGATACTCATTCACTCATTCATTAAAAGACCTATGGTCGAGACACATAGTGAAGCCACTCAACCAGGTTCCTTTCAGTTAGTGATAATGAAGGACTATTCTCAACCCTGCCAGAGTGGTTGGACTAATTCAAATTCCCACTAAGAGTTCATAAGGATTTCCCCTTTTCTGCATCCTTCTGAATTCTTGTCAAGATTATTCTTTGCTTTGATACTGTCATTCTCATTGAGGAGAAAATGGATTCTCAAAGTTTTTTTTAATTAATTTGCATTTCTCTGATGATTAATGATGCTGACTTTCTTCATGTTCCTTGGCCATATGCTCTGTATCTTTTGAGAAATATATGTTCATTTTATGAGCTCATATATTGACTAAGTTGTTTAGTTTCCTGTTACCAAGCCTTTTGAGTGTTGTATATTCAACTAGAAAAATACCTGCCAAAGTTTCTTACTCATTCTACGTTTATCTCTTCATTCCAGTAATTGCTTATTTGGCTATGTAAAAACTTGATTTCAGGAACTCTTGTTTATCAAATATTGACAGTATGAACATGAAGTAACCACATAGAAACCCATTGTTTTTTAAACTGTAATAAAAATTAAAAAAAACTGGGATTTAAAAAGAATATGTGAAGTAATAATGAATATATAGGCACAAAGTTGCATCTGTGGATGAAGTAATGTGTGCATCGGGGTTGGGGATTTAGCTCAGTGGCAGAGCGCTTGTCTAGGAAGCGCAAGGCCCTGGGTTCGGTCCCCAGCTCCGAAAAAAAGAACCAAAAAAAAAAAAAGAAGAAGAAGAAATGTGTGCATCCTTCAATGTCCCTCAAGGAACATGGCCTTGGAAAAGTATAAGAATTCAGACAAGAGGATAAAAGCAAAGACAATATCATGTAACACAACCAAATTATAAAAAGCATTCTAATTTATGAGTGGCTTTACCACAAGCAGCCAAAGCAAACTTCTTCAGTATGCTTCCTCTATTTTTTCCTGAAAACGTTACTTTATTTTGCTACATTTTCCATAAAAGCACCTGCAGTGGAGAATGCTTTTATAAAACAAGGCAAGTAGAATTGAGAGTTCTAGGGAGTTGAGACATCGTAATGCTTTAAGGACCAGTGTCAGAGTTAGATCTGGCATGTTCCTTGAAAATGTGCTATAATGCTTGTTTGTCTACTGCCAAGGTTTAAAGAAATGGTTGAATCACAGGGATTCTGATGCATTCACAGTTGAATGGACATTTGTGAAGTGGTTGAAACCTTGGGAAGCATATCATGCCTGAATTAAATGGGTAACTGATAGCATGCTCCTGGGGTTGGGGGTGGGATATTTTTCCTAAGCTTCTTGCTCTCTGCTTTAGATTGTTAACCACAATCAGATGGCAAATTTTCTTCCACATGATATCCTCATGCCCCATAAGCCAAAACATGGCTTAAACCTCTGAAATTATTAACAAAAATAAATCTTTCCTAATTTAAGTTTGTTTTCTCGGGTGTTTTGTCATAGTGATAGAAATATCACCAACAGCAAGACTAGATTAAACTACCCAAACCATACATCCCTCTATTTAACATTCTGCTTAAAGAGATTTTGAGACAAGACAGCATTTCCTTCCTTGTCCACACTGTAATATCATTGAATCCAGAATATAGCATACATGAGTTAAATATGACTGAAAGGCCACAATTTATTACATTGATTCATGGGAAATTCTATAGAACTTCTAGTTAACCAAGCCACAGATGAATTTTAAGAACATAAACTATTTTTTAAGTTGAAGAATAATTTATTAAATACCTCTATATTGTATAGACAGAAGCTGAACTACATGGAAACAGCTATGCTGCATTATTTTCCACATGGATAGTCCAGTAGTAAGACCAGCAAGTGCATAAAGAAAACTGTAGCCAATTATGAAAGAATAAAAGCATTGAACTGTATGAAATATTTTACTAAGCACCATGAGAGATATCCAGTGAGAAAGACATCTACTGATAGAGGGGGCCTATTTCAGACTAACGATTACTATCTATAAAATATAAGATATATGGCAAGTACAGGTGCTCAAGTAGATTTGAGGCTGAAAATATTTGGAGAAGTAAGTCATTCAAGGGTGAGTTCACTGTCTTCATACATGTAAGAACTAGTCACTCCTAGTTCAGATTGCAGGAACTGTGATTAGGGTTTACCTACAAGTAATACTATAATATGAGAGAAGTTAGAAGAGAAAAAATAAAACTTTCAGAATTTCTCATCTCCAACTCTTCTGTATAGAAAAGAGTTATCTAGTCAAGTGATCTGTCTACTTCTCCTGTCTGTTTTCTCTGATTTTACCTCACTCTCTTGGTTTGGTTCCAAATCAGAAAGCACGGAGGTACCCCCTTGACCTCATACTCAGAGCAGTTCTTATCATCTTGAAGATATTTCTTTTAATAATAAATTTAAATTCCCTCACCTCACTACTCCCATGACTGAAAGAGAAACATTAAAGTCTTTCTTCTGTTGAGACTCTATAATCTTGCCTGTAGATGAATCTGGGTTGTGTATAGAATTTTCCATTAAAATAGAACACAGTAGATGTCAAACTGTAAACCATCTCGTATATGTAATACAAAGAGTAGCCAAAGTATTTAAAACCTATTAAAAACCACTACCTGTATCATATGTTCAGTCAGGGCAGAGATCCGCTTATATCTGGGCCACAGTTTTAATAGGATGAGAGGAAATGATACGGTCTTTCAAAATGTCAAAATAGTTAGAAAAGCTGGTTGGTGTAAATGTCATTTTGAGGACTAATGGCAATAATTATTCTGGAAACTCATATTAAATATAATTCAATAGTTTTCTTGACAAAAAGAAGCCTATGTGGGGATTATTATCTTTCTGATGGATATGACACTTTCAGACTGCAAATATTTCCATCATTGTGTGAGAGTGATTTGCGCTAGAAATATTTCCATTGTTTTCAATCCCCTTTAGTTGGATTAATATGCATTAGATATTGCACCAGAGTCCTATCTTGAGTGACATGGCAAGTGTCATTATAACCTGACCTTAACTCAGCAGTGACTAGTGACATTACTTTAGTTGTCAATAAAAATCTTTATTGGCAGAATAGAAACCTATTCTTGTTCACAATCTGTCAACTTCTTCTGAAGTCACTTAACTCATACCCTGTGTGACAGAACTAATATCAGAGTTGTTGACCTTCAGCAATTTTGTATGAACATGGTTGACAGGTATAATAGTCAGAGGAAATGTAGATAATTGGATTGAAAAAATGAGTTTCAGTGTACAGCAGTGTTCCTTGCCTGGTTTCAATATTGATGGGTTAGATATAAATTTTGTTGGCTTTTAAAGGCATTTTGCCATTGTAAAGTATTGTAGAAATTCTTATCCCAAATCACACAAAATCTTGAAGCTGGTTTCTTCATGTTTATTATTTTAACTTGAACGGGATGGTGGTATAAATAAACCAAGATTCATTAGACAAAAAGGAAATATGAGAATAACTAATGATGGATTCTTATTGCATAAAAGGAAACGCTTTTGTGTGAAAAATAATAACACAGTTGTCCATCTGCTATAGTGTGGTCTGGTGTGTATAGAAATGTATTTGTATTTTGTAATTTGTAGTTAATGGGAACTAACAACTGAATAATGTTAGAGCATGATCTTATCCCTTATTCCATGGTAACCCCATTCAATGTTATTTCCAGTTTTTTAGTTACAAATATCCTATTATGGTCAACAAATTAATTAATATGCAACCAAATGCTGAACACCTGTAAATGTATATTTTCAAGTACTGCTTCAGTGGTTAAGAGTGTGAAAATCACAATTCAGTAATGTATACTTGGATGCCAGCATCGCCACTTCCTAGCTGTGTGAACTTATAAATGTTATTAACAAGTTAAAGTTTGTTTTCTCCCTACAGAATGGCAATGATTATGCCTTATATCTTAATACTGCTGAAGGATTAAGTGGACTCATGTGTGCTAGCAGTAACTACAGTGTCTGTCCTACACCAACTTTTTAATGTGGAGTGTGCTGTTTTCCTGCCTTTGTTCCTACTATTGAGGACTATACTGTGTATTTTACCCTTTGCTAAAGTCTAAAGTCAAGGCCAAGAAATCCAATAAATTAAGCAGAATGACCCAATCCCATTTATAAGTGGCTTTTATAGTTTAGAACCTCAATTTTCTTCCATCAAAACTATGATTTCACACATAAGAATTTAGAGAAAAATCTATCTCTAAGAGTGGAGATTTTTGTCTGGATATTTTATCTTTTGAGAGTCTCTCTCTTCAAAGTCTGATGTATCTGAGATTTAATATTTTTACCTACTTGATTTTTTAGCCACTGCTATCACCTTCCCTCAGAGTAAAGCACTACTAGTTTAAGGTACACCTGATTTTTATTTCTAATTCTTACAATAATGCCTTTCCTAATTAAATAAGTTGGGACCTTTGTTATGTGTCTTTTCCATATAAATACAAACCATAACTCTTCACATATTGGGGAAATCTTTAAAATAGGTAAACTTGGTTTCCAAAATATATTCAGCTATTTTGTCATTCTGTAACAGCAAACAAACTGACCTCTACAATGATTAATTTATGTCCACTATAAATCAGGATGTGTTGTGTAGAGCTTTCCTTTAGATTTCAGAATTCCCTCACAGAAGTAGCTGTATGGATCCTAAGCCTCAGGAAATTCACAAGTAACTCAGGGAATTTAGGAGATAGAAGCCCCTATTCAAGCAACTAGAAATAAATAACAGCTATGGTAAGGGATGCTTCACTAATATAGAATCATAATAATTTTTCAGAGACTCCAGGGATAAAGGTTTCATTGATTTATTTTTTTCTTTGCATCTTGGGGTGGAATTTTCAATAGTGGTGGTTTCCCAAGACATATATAAGTACATTTGGTAAAGTCTCTTCACTAAGCTCATCTTGAGGAATTCATTCCTTTGTTCTGTCATTTTCCTACGTTAAGTTAATAGGCAATTTTGTGTGTTTCTCTAAGAGAAGTTGGGAAACAGTTTGATAAATCAAAATCCTATTTATTATTATTATTATTATTATTATTATTATTATTAATGTTTTGATGAATGACTAAAGATGAATCCCCAAATTCAGGAAGTATTTTCAAAAAGTGTATATGATCAGTGACTGGAAAGTGACTTAGTAGTTAAGAGCATTAGCTGCCCTTACAGAAGAATTGTGATGAATTTTTTCTTACACCTCATAGTGGCTCACAACTTTCTGCAATTCTGTTCTCTGGGGATTCAATGAAATCTCCTGACCTTTAGGGGCACCATATTTACATGGTATACAGAAACACAGTCAAGATATACATATATCCACATAAAATAAAGTGAAACATATGCTCAAGAAGCAATATTTGTCATCAATGAATATCAAAAAATCGGAGGAAGTAATTGTTCTTCATTTTACTATTGACTTTAAAATCAAAGGTGTGTTCTGTGAGGGATTGCTCCATTTCACACAATGCAACAAGACTTCTCTGGAATAAAGCTGATCTTGTAGAATTTCTCAACTGAGCATCAGAATGTGAATGGCTTGTTTGTGAAGACGGCCTCTTTGAAGCACTGGAGAACATACTTGTTAAAACATATTTTCTCTTTACATTTTACTTTCCCTTTCAAAAGGCCCGATTCATAACTGTACATATTAGCCTAGGAGTGCACTCAGAATTCATGGCTGTAAGTGTGGATACGTTTGTTTTTTAATCATTAAAAACCACATTTCAATGAATGGGATTTTTTGTTTGACTTTGGTGTTTGGTGTTGATGAGACATTTTAGATCTAAAGATCAAGTATTATCAATAATTCTAAAAAAGTTAATATTAAAAAAGCAGTCTTTGCAATGTTTTCCCCTGCCTGTGTGTACGATAAAGCTTATTTATAACTTCAAAAACAGAACTGAGGTCACTCCAGATGCCAGTTACCTATTTTGTGAGGTCAACAGGCCCCATCTGTAGGAAAAAATTCAAGGAGACACCTCTCCCTTTCAGTTCCCTGTGATAAATGTAAACTCTAGGACCACAAGATTCCAAATGTTTGATTTTAAATTTATAGTGTAAAATTTCCAGCTACGAGGAGACAAATTGAATTATACAACACCATCTACCAGTTCTGGTACAACATTGAACATAAGTAATATGCTATTACTAGAACAAAGCCAGACGCACACACACGTGTAATTAGAGCATGATTGTTTTCTGGAATCTCTAACAGGGCTTTGTTCAATTTGAGGCAAACCCCAGTACTACAGACAAATGAACTCATATTTCTTTATTCTGACAAATGTACTACTCAGTAGCTGATTTTAAGCAATTTTCTCATAAAATATACTATGTCATTTTTCCAGAATTATTATTTATAGTTTAAAATAAATACATTGTTTTGAAGCTTCCAAAGAAAATTTCTACCTCTAGATATTAAATAATGAATGTCACCAAACACTTGAATAAAAATAACATTAATTCTATACAAACTCATTCAAGTAATAAGGGAAAAATACATGCTTTTATCTTAAAGACAAAATTATCCTTCTTAGTGGGAAAACCACATAAATCCTTGGTGAAATGAAAGGAGAAGCATTTTCAGTGACTCTAATTATTTTTTAATAGCTCAAGATGAAAAGTTATTATTGTTTTTGTTATTATTTACCAATTAATTATCTCAAAATATTTTCTGGTATGGTTAGTTTAGTTTTTGTGTTATTTTGCATTTGTTTCTTTCATTTATTTGCTTAGTCTTTAAATATTTAGAGGCTCACTTATTGTTTAGATTAGTTATGACTTTTATAACGTGTTGAAACACAATGACAAAACAACTAACTAAGTAAAGTTTATTTCATCTTATACTTCTGGTCATACTCCACTCCTAAAGGAACTCAGGGCAGGAACTCAAGCAAGGCCAAAACCTGGAGGCAGAGACTGAAGCAAGGACATGGAAGAGTGCTGATTACTGTCTTGCATCTCACGGCTTGATCAGTCTGCTTTCTTCTTCAACTCAGACAATCTACCTAGGCCTGAAACAGCACAAATGAGCTGGGTATTCCCAAACCAGTCACTAATTAATAAGAGACCGTCAAATGTACTTATAGGCAATCCGATGTGGGTATATTCTAAACTGAAGATCCTCATTATCTATAACTTTAGCTTTTGCCAAATTGACAATGAGAGCAACAAAAATACATTTAAAACCACTGGGAAAACAATAATAATAATAATTATTATAATAATAATAATGGATAAGCAACACCCCACGAGCAAACTTGAGCCTCGGGACCACAGGTAAGACCAACTTTTCTGCTGCAAGCAACCTGCCTGGTGAACTCAGGACACACAGAGGCAAAATTCATAGGATCGGACACTTCCAGTATTTAGCGGGAGTCCCAAACCCGCGGATCCCGGCCCACAGCAGCTCGCTGCTCCCAAACCCCATGGGAGAGAGACCTCACCACCTGGACAGGTGGGCACTCCTGAGACTGCAGAGCGGAAGAGACCACCAACACTGCCCACCCCTGCCCACATCCCTGGCCCAAGAAGAAACTGTATATGGCCTCTGGGTTCCCTTGGATAACAGCAGCGGATCCCCTGCATCGGAGACACCGCTGGAACCTGAAGGGACCAACCGGATAAACAGTTCTCTGCACCCAAATCCCGTGGGAGGGAGAGTTAAACCTTCAGAGAGGCAGACACGCCTGGGAAACCAGAAGAGACTGCACTCTGCACACATTACTGATTCCAGAGGAAAATACCAAACATCATCTGGAACCCAGGTGCAGGGAAGCTCCTGGAAAGGGCAGCGCAGATCTCCCTGGCTGCGGCTGCTGCGGAGAGCTCATAAGCAACACCCCATGAGCAAACTTGAGCCTCGGGACCACACGTAAGACCAACTCTTCTGCTGCAAGCAACCTGCCTGGTAACCTCAAGACACAGGCCCACAGGAACAACTGAAGACATGTAGATAGGAAAAACTACATGCCCAAAAGCATAACACTCTGTCCCCATAACTGGCTGAAAGAAAACAGGAAAACAGGTCTACAGCACTCCTGACACACAGGCTTATAGGACAGTCTAGCCACTGTCAGAAAAAGCAGAACGAAGCAACACTAGAGATAATCAGATGGCGAGAGGCAAGCGCAGGAACCCAAGCAACAGAAACCAAGACTACATGGCATCATTGGAGCCCAATTCTCCCACCAAAGCAAACACGGAATATCCAAACACACCAGAAAAGCAAGATCTAGTTTCAAAATCATATTTGATCATGATGCTGGAGGACTTCAAGAAAGACATGAAGAACTCCCTTAGCAAACAAGTAGAAGCCTACAGAGAGGAATCGCAAAAATCCCTGAAAGAATTCCAGGAAAACATAAACAAACAAGTAGAAGCCCATAGAGAGGAGTCACAAAAATCCCTGAAAGAATTGCAGGAAAGCACAATCAAACAGTTGAAGGAACTAAAAATGGAAGTAGAAGCAATCAAGAAAGAACACATGGAAACAACCCTGGATATAGAAAACCAAAAGAAGAGACAAGGAGCTGTAGATACGAGCTTCACCAACAGAATACAAGAGATGGAAGGGAGAATCTCAGGAGCAGAAGATTCCATAGAAATCTTCAACTCAACTGTAAAAGATAGTGTAAAGCAGAAAAAGCTACTGGTCCAAAACATACAGGAAATCCAGGACACAATGAGAAGGTCAAACCTAAGGATAATAGGTATAGAAGAGAGTGAAGACTCCCAGCTCAAAGGACCAGTAAATATCTTCAACAAAATCATAGAAGAAAACTTCCCTAACCTAAAGAAAGAGATACCCATAAGCATACAAGAAGCCTACAGAACTCCAAATAGATTGGACCAGAAAAGAAACTCCTCCCATCACATAATTGTCAAAACACCAAACGCACAAAATAAAGAAAGAATATTAAAAGCAGTAAGGGAAAAAGGTCAAGTAACATATAAAGGCAGACTTATCAGAATCACACCAGACTTTTCGCCAGAAACTATTAAAGCCAGAAGATCCTGGACAGATGTCATACAGACCCTAAGAGAACACAAGTGCCAGCCCAGGTTACTGTATCCTGCAAAACTCTCAATTAACATAGATGGAGAAACCAAGATATTCCATGACAAAACCAAATTTACACAATATCTTTCTACAAATCCAGCACTACAAAGGATAATAAATGGTAAAGCCCAAAATAAGGAGGCAAGCTACACCCTAGAAGAAGCAAGAAACTAATCATCTTGGCAACAAAACAAATAGAAGAAAACCACACAAACATAACCTCATATCCAAATATGAATATAACAGGAAGCAATAATCACTATTCCTTAATATCTCTCAATATCAAGGGCCTCAACTCACCAATAAAAAGACATAGATTAACAAACTGGATACACAACGAGGACCCTGCATTCTGCTGCCTACAGGAAACACACCTCAGGACAAAGACAGACACTACCTCAGAGCGAAAGGCTGGAAAACAACTTTCCAAGCAAATGGTCAGAAGAAGCAAGCTGGAGTAGCCATTCTAATATCAAATAAAATCAATTTTCAACTAAAAGTCAACAAAAAAGATAAAGAAGGACACTTCATATTCATCAAAGGAAAAGTCCACCAAGATGAACTCTCAATCCTAAATATCTATGCCCCAAATACAAGGGCACCTACATACATAAAAGAAACCTTACTAAAGCTCAAAAAACACATTGCACCTCACATAATATTGTAGGGGATTTCAACACCCCACTCTCATCAATGGACAGATCATGGAAACAGAAATTAAACAGAGACGTAAACAGACTACAAGAAGTCATGAGCCAAATGGACTTAACAGATATTTATAGAACATTCTATCCTAAAGCAAAAGGATATACCTTCTTCTCAGCTCCTCATGGTACTTTCTCCAAAATTGACCATATAATTGGTCAAAAAACTGGCCTCAACAGGTACAGAATGATAGAAATAATCCCATGCGTGCTCTCAGACCACCACGGCCTAAAGCTGGTCTTCAATAACAATAAGGGAAGAATGCCCAAATATACGTGGAAATTGAACAATGCTCTACTCAATGATAACCTGGTCAAGGAAGAAATAAAGAAAGAAATTAAAGACTTTTTAGAATTTAATGAAAATGAATGTACAACATACCTAAACTTATGGGACACAATGAAAGCTGTGCTAAGAGGAAAACTCATAGCGCTGAGTGCCTGCAGAAAGAAACACGAAAGAGCATATGTCAGCAGCTTGACAACACACCTAAAAGCTCTAGAACAAAAAGAAGCAAATACACGCAGGAGGAGTAGAAGGCAGGAAATAATCAAACTCAGAGCTGAAATCAACCAAGTAGAAACAAAAAGGACCATAGAAAGAATCAACAGAACCAAAAGTTGGTTCTTTGAGAAAATCAACAAGATAGATAAACCCTTAGCCAGACTAATGAGAGGACACAGAGAGTGTGTCCAAATTAAAAAAATCAGAAATGAAAAGTGAGACATACCTACAGATTCAGAGGAAATTCAAAAAATCATCAGATCTTACTATAAAAGCCTATATTCAACAAAACTTGAAAATCTACAGGAAATGGACAATTTCCTAGACAGATACCAGGTACCGAAGTTAAATCAGGAACAGATAAACCAGTTAAACAACCCCATAAGTCTTAAGGAAACAGAAATAGTCATTAAAGGTCTCCCAACCAAAAAGAGCCCAGGTCCAGACAGGGTTTGTGCAGAATTCTATCAGACCTTCATAGAAGACCTCATACCAATATTATCCAAATTATTCCACAAAATTGAAACAGACAGAGCACTACCGAATTCCTTCTATGAAGCCACAATTACTCTTATACCTAAACCACACAAACACCCAACAAAAAAAGAGAACTTCAGACCAATTTCCCTTATGAATATCGATGCAAAAATACTCAATAAAATTCTGGCAAACCGAATCCAAGGGCACATCAAAACAATCATCCACCATGATCAAGTAGGCTTCATCCCACGCATGCAGGGATGGTTTAATATACGGAAAACCATCAACGTGATCCATTATATTAACAAATTGAAAGATCAAAACCACATGATCATTTCATTAGATGCTGAGAAAGCATTTGACAAAATTCAACACCCATTCATGATAAAAGTCCTTTAAAGAATAGGAATTCAAGGCCCATACATAAACATAGTAAAAGCCATATACAGCAAACCAGTTGCTAACATTAAACTAAATGGAGAGAACCTTGAAGCAATCCCACTAAAATCAGGGCCTAGACAAGGCTTCCCACTCTCTCCCTACTTATTCAATATAGTTCTTGAAGTTCTAGCCAGAGCAATCAGACAACAAAAGGAGGTCAAGGGATACAGATCGGAAGAGAAGAAGTCAAAATATCACTATTTGCAGATGATATGATAGTATATTTAAGTGATCCCAAAAGTTCCACCAGAGAACTACTAAAGCTGATAAACAACTTCAGCAAAGTGGCTGGGTATAAAATTAACTCAAATAAATCAGTAGCCTTCCTCTACACAAAAGAGAAAGAAGCCGAGAAAGAAATTAGGGAAATGACACCCTTCACAATAGACCCAAATAATATAAAGTACCTCGGTGTGAATTTAACCAAGCAAGTAAAAGATTTGTACAATAAGAACTTCAAGACACTGAAGAAAGAAATTGAAGAAGACCTCAGAAGATGGAAAGATCTCCCATGCTCATGGATTGGCAGGATTAATATAGTAAAAATGGCCATTTTACCAAAAGTGATGTACAGATTCAATGCAATCCCCATCAAAATACCAATCCAATTCCTCAAAGAGTTAGACAGAACAATTTGCAAATTCATCTGGAATAACAAAAAACCCAGGATAGCTAAAACTATCCTCAACAATAAAAGGACTTCAGGGGGAATCACTATCCCTGAACTCAAGTAGTATTACAGAGCAATAGTGATAAAAACTGCATGGTATAGGTACAGAGACAGACAGATAGACCAATGGAATAGAATTGAAGACCTAGAAATGAACCCACACACCTATGGTCACTTGATTTTTGACAAAGGAGCCAAAACCATCAAATGGAAAAAAGATAGCATTTTCAGCAAATGGTGCTGGTTCAACTGGAGGTCAACATGTAGAAGAATGCAGATCGATCCATGCTTATCACCCTGTACAAAGCTTAAGTCCAAGTGGATCAAGGACCTCCACATCAAACCAGATACACTCAAAGCAATAGAACAAAAACTAGGGAAGCATCTGGAACACATGGGCACTGGAAAAATTTCCTGAACAAAACACCAATGGCTTATGCTCTAAGATCAAGAATCGACAAATAGGATCTCATAAAACTGCAAAGCTTCTGTAAGGCAAAGGAAATTGTGGTTAGGACAAAACGGCAACCAACAGATTGGGAAAAGATCTTTACCAATCCTACAACAGATAGAGGCCTTATATCCAAAATATACAAAGAACTCAAGAAGTTAGACCGCAGGGAGACAAATAACCCTATTAAAAATGGGGTTCAGAGCCAAACAAAGAATGCACAGCTGAGAAATGCCGAATGGCTGAGAACACCTAAAGAAATGTTCATCTTTAGTGAAAAGGGAAATGCAAATCAAAACAACCCTGAGATTTCACCTAACACCAGTGAGAATGGCTAAGATCAAAAACTCATGTAACAGCAAATGCTGGCGAGGATGCAGAAATAGAGGAACACTCCTCCATTGTTGGTGGGATTGCAGACTGGTACAACCATTCTGGAAATCAGTCTGGAGGTTCCTCAGAAAATTGGACATTGAACTGCCTGAGGATCCAGCTATACCTCTCTTGGGCATATACCCAAAAGATGCCCCAACATATAAAAAAGACACGTGCTCCACTATGTTCATCGCAGCCTTATTTATTATAGCCAGAAGCTGGAAAGAACCCAGATGCCCTTCAACAGAGGAATGGATACAGAAAATGTGGTGCATCTACACAATGGAATATTACTCAGCTATCAAAAACAATGACTTTATGAAGTTCGTAGGCAAATGGTTGGAACTGGAAAATATCATCCTGAGTGAGGTAACCCAATCACAGAAAAACACACCTGGTATGCACTCATTGATTAGTGGCTATTTGCCCAAATGCTTGAATTACCCTAGATGCCTAGAACAAATGAAACTCAAGACGGATGATCAAAATGTGAATGCTTCACTCCTTCTTTAAAAGGGGAACAAGAATACCCTTGGCAGGGAATAGAGAGACAAAGATTAAAACAGACACAGGAGGAACACCCATTCAGAGCCTGCCCCACATGTGGCCCATACATATACAGCCATCCAATTAGACAAGAGGGATGAAGCAAAGTAGTGCAGGCGGACAGGAGCCGGATGTAGATCGCTCCTGAGAGACACAGCCAGAATACAGCAAATACAGAGGCAAATGCCAGCAGCAAACCACTGAACTGAGAATAGGACCTCCGTTGAAGGAATCAGAGAAAGAACTGGAAGAGCTTGAAGGGGCTCGAGACCCCATATGTACAACAATGCCAAGCAACCAGAGCTTCCAGGGACTAAGCCACTACCTAAAGACTATACATGGACTGACCCTGGACTCTGACCTCATAGGTAGCAATGAATATCCTAGTTAGAGCACCAGTGGAAGGGGAAGCCCTTGGTCCTGCCAGGACTGAACCCCCAGTGAACTAGATTGTTGGGGGGAGGACGGCAATGGGGGGAGGATGGGGAGGGGAACATCCATAAAGAAGGGAGGGGGAGGGATTAGGGGGATGTTTGCCCGGACACTGGGAAAAGGAATAACACTCGAAATGTAAATAAGAAATACTCAAGTTAATAAAAAAATAGTAAAATAAAAAAATAGTAATAATGATAATAATAATAATATGATGATGATAAATACGTTATCATTCTGTTTCTGATTGCCATTTACAAAGGAGAATACATGAATCAAAATTATAAAGTTGATTAATTATAAATACATATGATAATTTATGTGCAAGTATAGTTTGGGTATATCTGTAAATGTTTATATTGCATGCTAATATTCTATATAGATATACTTTACTGAATAATTCATTAATGTTGAAGATTGATACACAGGAAACACATAGCAGAATATATTCAATTGATATCTTTGATTCAAAGGAAATGTAATCTAAAACTGATCTGTGTATATAAATGTGATGTGTGTGTGTGTGTTTGTGTGTGTGTGTGTGTGTGTGTGTGTGTCTGTGTGTGATTATTGAACAGCTTTTGCCTTTGTCCTCTCTACAATATCATTGAGTGGATTGCTTCCCACTGAACAACTAAACACTTTTTATTAAGTCAAATTTATTGTTTACACACTTACACCCATGTACACAATACCTACAGGTCATTCTCAACTTCCACCTCAATGCTACCCTATCAGCTCCCTTCTACCCACAAATTTTCTCCCATACGCATAACATTTTATTAATTTTAATGAGTTTAACGTTTTGATATATGTTTTATGGAATGAGTTTTAGAATAAATGATTATATTTTGACTAATTCACAACTGAGCCTACTTTCAAAGTCTTCAGTTATCTTGAGAGTGAAATATTAAGCCGTGAATTATTAGTCAATAATGGCTTGTATCTGAATAATACATTATCTTCTTCAAATGATTTAAATCATTTTAGACATGTTCTGTTTTCTTTTTCACATCTTTCTAAAATGCTGTGATTTTATATAGCATGAAAACCTCTAAAGACAGTACTCTTTTCTCTGTATAGGAGAATCTTAGCATTCTAGCTTTGGAACAATGGTCTGACCTCCATAAGCGTCTGGTCATTTAGAAAGTACACAAATATACCTGAGGTGTAGTTCCCTTGCTCACTGGATGTCAAATCTGCATTTGTGACTTCTCTTAACCCTATAAAATTGTAATTTGCAAGTGTTGTGTGTAAACAAAAAAAAAGAACAACAACAACAAAAAACATTGGATATCCTCCACAAAATACCTCTTGTTAACATGGATGTCAGCTTCTTCAATCTACCCCCTACTTCTCTATGAACTAATAAAATACAGTTCTCATGAAAACCATGAATTCACATTTATTTTTCAATCACATAATCTTCTCACTAAGAGAAATGAACAAAAACATCTATTGTTGCTGTTTTTATATGTGATAGAATATTGGGCTCATCTATATCTATATCTATATCTATATCTATATCTATATCTATATCTATATCTATATCTATCTATATCTATATCTATATCTATATCTATATCTATATCTATATCTATATCTATATCTATATCTATATCTATATCTATATCTATATCTATATCATCTATATCTATATCTATATCTATCTATATCTATATATATCTATATATATGTATATATATATATATGAAGCTAAGCATTGAGAATGCTAGGAACAATTTAATAGCTGATAATTTTACCCTTCTCATCTATTAAATATATATATTATTAAAGTTATAAATTAGGATGGTAAATTACTGGCAAAGTATTTATGTTCTACTGAAGTGTAAAAGAATGAATTATGTTGAGATCAATTCAAATGTTAAAGATAATTTATCCTTACTACAGGGATTGGAATGATTTTCATTTCCTAAGCTTATCCTATTAATATTTTTAGAATGTCTTTGAGGAAATACTAACTTTATAGTGGTTTTAATATTTAGCAAATACTATTTTTAATCCTATCTAAACAATGTGAAATATTCAAAATTTTAAACATGATATGTTCAAATAAGAACATCAAAGATTACCACAATGCAAGAAATTATTTTTTCTGATAATGTCTAGAGTACTGAACAACTATGGCACCATAATAGAAGTTACTTGAAGGCATATGTCATTCTGAAGGGGACTCAGAGCCATGAGATAAAAAATTGTACCATAGTTTCAAGTGAGTCTTTGATCTCTAAGATAGTGTATAGATTTTTTTCCTGTAGACAGACAAATTTAAGAATACAGATGTAACATTGTAAGTACACCTGGCTCAATGTTCTGGACATTTAACCTGAGTATTTAGGATAAAGTACTCATAGCCCAGTAGAGTGACATGTTGCTTCACTTCCTGCCAGTTTAGGCTGTGATTTTACCTACTGAATAATAGCTATCATTTCTTCTTTTCAGAAGAGAAAGCCCTGCTTATGCATGTTTCCAAAATCTTAAATGCTCTTCTCCAAGTTTTTATGAAACTGAAAAAGGCATTTTTCATAGCACAGATTCAATGCCACCTACTTAGAGCCACTGGTTTGCCCTGAAAGGTGTGAGTACAATCTAATTTTTTTCCTTTACACAAGATCATTTATTTTATATACCATTTCTCATGCTTTTGAGAAATGACTTTTCATTAAAAATCAGTCTCATTATCTATGACTTGATACCCTTGAGTCTATGTTTGGATACTAAAAAGTGATCCAAACATTATAAATGATTTACATAAGGACTTACATTAATGCAGTAAGTTATATTGAATTGTCTATTATAATTAAACACTTCAGTGTGCCAGTCAATATAAAGTATACAAGTTTGTCAAAAGATGGGTCCTCTAAATGAAGAATATTTTAATAATTCAAATTAACATTCATTCATAATTTAATACACAAAGATGCACATTCTTGTGCATGTGTGTGCACACATACACACACATAACACAAAATAATCACTGAATATTACTAGAGTTCAATGAGGGAACATACATTTAAAGATAAATCATGACATTGCGTATGATTTTTAAATATTTTTTCCAAATTAACACTGATCACAGTAAGATAAATTAAAAAAACAATATAATATGCATATTCGTAAAATGAATGCATTGACTCCAATTTTACTTGAAATAGGGTAGATTAAAAGTTTTTAACTTTTCTTAAGCAAGTTATGAATAATTTGGGAAATTGTGATATTATTCTCTTTGAAACAGAAGTTATTTTAAGTTAAATTGGAATACTTTTCTGCTAGATTCTTTCTGCAGTTCCCTTAATTGTTATAAAATATCTCCAGTATGCAAAAGGAGGTGAATCTGTAGATTTGTTTCCAAACTAAACTCCCAAGAAATCTCTAACATAGTGTGTTCCACATTATGCTTAACCTTTTCCATGTGTTTTCAGACCCCACTGGATTACAACTTTCTGTTCTATTCCCTTTTTCACCATTATACTTAACTGAGAAAGTCTCAGTAGTTGGTAAACACTCAGTGTCGTCTGATGGGAATGATAATATCTACTTTCTGTTTCTCCCATAACAAATCCAAGATGATAAAGACACAAGTGTCTGACTGTACTGTGTGTGGTGGACAAACCTGTTAGGGCAACATTTAACCCCTAAGTGGTCCTCTTTTACCACAATAATCTCTCTGAAAGACTTGTCAATTTATCTTCATGGTGAGTTATCTGAACTGTTTTTAGGAGAACATAAAGTCTGGTAATGTAGCTCAGTGGGGCAGTGCATGCCTTCCACTACCTACTACCAAATACACCCTCTAGAAGTATAATGGTCATTTACTGGTTTACCGGGAAGAGTGGGGAGGAGATACACAAGTTTTAGGACTTGCTTCATAAACATGAGAATCAGAGATCTCATATCTAAAAGTGTGGCCATGGCTGTCGTGCTTGTATTCCCATCATCGTCAGGACAGGGGAACAATGGAAACAAAGCTTGTTAACCAGAATAGTTCAAATACAAGCTCTGTTGAGGAAGAGGCCCTGTCTGAAAATGTATGGTAGACAAAAATGGAGGAAATAGCTGACCTCAACTTTGGCTGTCATTTATATCATCATGTAAGTGCACATATGTGCATGTACATAAATATGTCCATGTACAAATGTGCTTGGAAACCTGTGAAGATGTAATCAAACGCTACCGATATGCAAATAAAAATAAAGAAACATTTACAGGAAAGGATGTACTTTCTTTCTTCACTTGCTCCTCGTCACAACACTGTGCCTTACCATAGTCTATAAGCAACTAAGGTATCCCAATAGAAACCTAAACTTAGAAATCATCCATCAAAATAACATATCTTTAAGAGTTTTGTGATGTCATGAAACTCAAGAAGGATGTCCAAAATGTGGATGCTTCACTCCTTCTTTAAAAGGGAACAAGAATACCTTTAGGAGGAGATAGGGAGGCAAAGTTTAGAACAGAGGCAGAAGGAACACCTATTCAGAGCCTAATCCACATGAGGCCCATAAATATACAGCCACCAAACTAGATAAGATGGATGAGGCAAAGAAGTACAGGCTGACAGGAACCAGATGTAGATCCCCCCTGAGAGACACAGCCAGAATACAGCAAATACATAGGCGAATGCCAGCAGCAAACCACTGAACTGAGAACGAGACCGCTGTTGAAGGAATCAGAGAAAGGACTGGAAGAGCTTGAAGGGGCTCAAGACCCCATATGAACAACAATGCCAACCAACCAGAGCTTCCAGTGACTAATCCACTACCCAAAGACTATACATGGACTGACCCTGGGCTCCAACCTCATAGGTAGCAATGAATAGCTTAGTAAGGGCATCAGTGGAAGGGGAAGCCCTTGGTCCTGCCAAGGCTGGACCCCCCCCAAGTGGACGTGATTGTTGTGGGGAGGGCGGTAATGGGGGAAGGATAGGGAGGGAAACACCCATAGAGAAGGGGAGTGGGATGGGTTAGAGTGATGTTGGCCTGGAAACTGGGAAAGGGAATAACATTTGAAGTGCAAATGAGAACTACCCAATTTAATAAATATGGGAAAAAAAGAGTTTTGTGATGTCATACATTTTGCCACAGGAACAAAGCCTAATTTGCCATGTAACTTTTTGGCAACAACTCACAGATATCAGAGCTAGCACAGAAATGCTAACTGGGGGGTGGGTGGAGACACAAGCAAGACATAAAAAGAAGCAAGGTACTGAATTTGGCTGACCAGAAATTTAACAATCTCAAAAGACTCACTAATTTGAAGTCTGGCTTCAGGAAGATACTGGAGGCTGACCCATGCAAGCAGGATATGGAAACTGCATACACAAAGGATCATAAGTTGAGCTGCACTCCCATCAACTGCCCAATCAAGGATACTTTGAAAACGTGCAGGCATTAGTGGAAGCTATGTAACCTGTGGAAGCTACAGTCTTAGGAAACAGAGGATAAAAGTTTGGAGCAAGGAATTAGGAAGCAGACAAAGATTTTAAGCAAAGGGACAGAATCTAAGTAGAATGTAAACATTGAACCTGAGTCAAATGGCCTCTAATTAAAGGAAACAAAATGCTAAAGGATTCTGAAAGTATAGACCTGTGCTTACAGAATAATGCAACTAAGGGTTGCACATTCTAGTCTGAAAGAAAACAATATAATATAAGACCATACATAACATATATAATATATAACAGTTTATATATAATATATATTCAAAATATTGAAAGTATAATTAACATTAAGGAAATAAATCAAAACTGAAAAGAGCATAGTTGGTACATTAATATAGATGATTATTTTTATTAGTATGTTTTAATAAGTGCAAAGTATGAAAATCTTGTTACATATAAGAATTTAAAATAAATATTAAATATATGTAGATATAGATATTATATCTATATAATAACAAATCCACCACTCACATATCCTGTGGCCACGCCTCTATTGATGAAACTTTTTTCTAATGCATATGAGCAAACATATACTTTCTTGATTCACAGGGCTGCAGACTCAGGGACTGGATGAGCATTTATTGAGACAAGGTATTTGAACTTGCATGTACAGAAGAACATAAAGGGAAGAAGGTTTGACTAAGATGATGTAGCTATATGTGAGCAATGTCTAGTTTTCTAAGTTTCGATATAAAATATATTAGCACACATGCCTCTATAGTACAAGTGACTGTAGCAAGACAATGACTCATGGTTTGGTACCTAAAATTGTTTAAACTGAAAGAAAACACTAGAGATCCTTCAATCACTTTCTGATATTAGTTCTTATTACTGTTATCCCTGTAAAGTTATTACTTTTATGGCACATCACAGTATTTTCTTGGTTGTTGTTTTTATTTTTATTGCCTGTTTTATGTATTTACATTTCAAATGTTATCTCGTTTTACCCCTTGCCCCTTCCCCACCCATGCTTCTATGAAGATGCTCCCACTCCCACCAACCCCCACCTCAACTTCCTAGCATTCCCCTACACTGGAGAAATGAGACTTTACAGGACCGAGGGGTTCTCCTATTGAAGTTGTTCAAGAACTATTCTCTGCTGTATATGTAGCTAGAGTAATGGGTCCCTCCATGTGTACTCTTTGGTTGGTGGTTAGTCCCTGGGAGTTCGGGAAGAGGTCTGGTTGGTTGATATTGTAGGTTTTCCTATAGGGTTTCAAAACCCTTCAGCTCCTTCAGTCCTTTCTCTAACTCCTCCATTGCAGTCCCAGTGCTCAGTCCAATGGTTAGCTGCAAGCATCCTCATCTATATTGGTAAGGCTCTGGAAGAGCCTCTCAGGAGACTCCCATATCTGGCTCCTGACAGCAAGTAATTTTTGGCATCAGCAATAAGGACTGTGTTTGGTGGTAGCATATGGGATGGATCCCTAGATGGGGCAGTCTCTAGATGATCGTCTTTTCTTCAGTTCCTGTTCCAATAATTGTCTCTGTATTTCCTCCCATGAGTATTTTGTTCTCCCTTCTAAGCAGGAATGAAACATCCACATTTTGGTCTTCCTTCTTCTTGAGCTTCAAATGATCAGTGACTTTTTCTTAGGTATTTCAAGCTGTTGGGTTAATCAACTTATCACTAAGTGAATACCATAGGTGTTCTTTTGTGGTTAAGGATTGCCGGTGTTGCATTGACTAATTAAACTTATTTGTAATTAAGAAGAATATTAAACAGGTAGAGATTGTTACAGGATTTACGAAGGATTGATGAGGTTTTGGAACTTGTGAGAGCATTACAGCCTGTTTGCTTGCTCCAACTGCCATTTCAAGATAGATTTAGGGGATTTTTTTTTTATGTAGTTTGTTTACATCCTGGCAGTTATGAGGAGTTTTCATTTAGTGAGCTTGCTTATAATCTTAGAGAGCCCATGAAGTGATATCATTAAAAATTTTTACAAAAGAATGGCTAATAGCCTTATATTATGTAATTTTGTTGCTGCTTCAATGCAAGAAGTTAGAACTTTGAATCTTTCAATGTATGTGGAAATTTTTACTACAAACCTTTACTCTCACAATGAGCTTTTCTATTTGTGGAGTAGCTGTTGCTCCAGAAAAGATTCAATATTCCTTTTTAATATTTGAAACTAATTTTAAGCTTCTAAGGATATGTTAATTGGCTAAGTACCTTACTTTACCAGGGGACTTAAGCCTTTGGTTGATATCCTCCTTGGAGATAAAGCTTCCATTGTACTAATACAGAATTGTAGGCTAGAGTCTTGGAAGTATTTTAAAAAGAAACCTGGTAAAACATACCTTATTCCAAACAGCAACAAAATTGGTTATTACAAAATACTGATATTTGGCCTATTACATATACAAAGTTTTCAGGAAAAATTGATAATTTTACTCTATGCATGCTTTTGTATTTCCTGTAAATTTGTGCATGCAGCCCATAGAAAATGCGTTTACTGTATTTATAGATGGTTCATCTATTGAAAAGGCAACATATATAATTGGATCACATGTTTATTCTCTTGAGTTTCCCCTTGCTTCAGCACAGATTATTGAATTACATGCTGTAGCCACTGTTTTTTAAATGTTGAAAAAAAATCAAGCTTTCAATTCGTATACTGATAGCCAATGTGTGGCTTATGGTTTGAAATTGATTAAAAAATTTTCCTTTGTTAGGTAGTGCTAACCCTTAAATTTTATAATTACTTATGCTTTATCAAAGGCAAGTTTTCTACATGAAATCAGTGAGTGATGATTTCAGTATAAATGTCTGACAACTCGCTGTCCTTTCAGTGCTATGGCTCAGACAAATAAAGAAAACCAAAGACTCATATCTAGCTGTTTGGAAATGGTAATGGAGTTGACAACACACCCTCAGGAAAAGAGGAAGACTCCATTTGCTTACTCTCAACTTCCAGCCTCACCCTGCCAGCTCAAGATTTCTGAGTAAGGCTGAATCTAGACAATATTTACAAGATTTGACATTTCTAATTAATGCTTGTGTTTAGGTAACTAAAGCTTGTGAGGGGCTAGAGAGATGGCTTAGTGGTTAAGAGCACTAAGTCCTGTTCCTTTATAGGCCATTTAAGAACTCAAACTGGATTGCCTGGACCCTCTAACGAGGGCAATGCCACAATAAATTTATTACCAGGCAGATTATAGGCCTTACATAGGAACAATTAACCAAACAATCCCATTATTTATATCACCAGAACAATAATGCTAGAGGCAATAATTTGGTATAAAAGTCAAGTTATAAATACAAGTCCTCAGTGTCCTAAATTTTTTCCTGTATCATATGATAGTTTTAATCTTCGAGGACTTATCTTAATAAATAATATCTTAACAATATCTTAATAAATAGAAAGGGGGAGTTATCCCTGTATGCTATACAATTATTTAAATAATGCTCTTTTTATTTCAATTTTAAAATTTGGATGCCAAGGAACACTCTGAGTGTTTATGGCACCCTACAACTAGGCAGACTTCTGCCTAGGTGAAATAGAAAGATTCACATATTGGCATGATCCTGTTCAGGTATTTTATATGGGGAAGAGGGAATGTTTGTGTTTTTCCTACAGGATGCTGCAGGAGTGTGCCAGCTGCCAGAGTGGCTGGTGAGACATGCTGATCCTGGGAGCATGAAGATTCAGCTTTCGTGGTTCAGATCCCTGGAGTCATTCCTGTGCCCTTGGAGGAAGATGGAGGATTCCCCCTCATCTTTTGTCATCACAGAGATTTTGGCATTGCTGCAGGCATTCTTACCACCCCTGCGTGTCCCGTCCCACCAAGGCCTGAGCTTCGACCCTCCGTGCACTGCTGCATGCCGGAGAAGACCAGACTCCATCCATTACCCCTGCCCCTCCTCATTCCCCTGGCGGCTCTTGCCGCTGTGACTGGTGTTGCCATTTTGCAGTCTGTGGCTTCACAGTAATGCCATCTGTGTGAAGTGGCTAGAGACTGGGGAACTCTGCCCTGGTTATGCGGACCTCAGACCTGCTTCCATTGCCTGCTGGTTGTTCCAGAGAAGAATGGCCAATCCTGAACTGTCTTAGGAAAGACTTTGGCATCTTCGCTGCTCTTATAGCAGCCATTGCTGCTGCAGCCACTGGGTCTGCACTGTCCTCCCCAATCTATTGTTAGAAAAGCACAGTGGGTAAATTTTCTGGAGTAGTTGTTGATGATTGAGAATTCTATATTTTAATACAGGAACAGCTTGACAATGGCCCTTGGTGTTATGGCCCTCTGAGTTTTGGCCGTAGAGCACCGAAGCAGTAGTCGGCTTTGCGCTTCTTATCGTATGCACAAGCAGCACTCTCAGGCCTGGACAGCAACTAAGCAGGTGTTGTTCTCCTTGGTAGGAGACAAACTCTCTGCCCAAATTGGGCTCAGCCTTCATGAGAAGCAGTTAGCTAAGGACTGACAACTCTTTAGAACCAGGTCTCGCCTAAGACAGGAAATTCTGAGACTTGCAGAATTTTCCAGAGACGGGAAAGAGGTTTGATAACCCAAAGTGTTCTAAGACAGGTGCTGTTACAAAATAATATAGGGGGGACTTGCTTAATAACAAAAAAAATAAATAGGGGGACTTGTCATAGCCTCTTGGGTCCCCTGCAGTGTTTCATCCCCACCCTTGTCATACCCTTCTGTGTCCCTTGCAGGGTTTGACCCCTTCTGAGCCCTGCTGATGCATGTGGAAGCCTTTTGTTCCTAAAAAAGGAACAGCCTGGTCCGGTAGCAACACACCTGGCCAATGGTAATTTGTTCCTGCTTTTTGTCTTCCCAGACTTTTGTTTTTTGGGATATAGGCTGATCTTCCTGGATTTCTCCCCAATAAATTTGGGGCACGTGTTCGGTCTTTATTTACTAAAGTCTTGAGCCGGGATTTCCCACTGTGCTTCCCAGATTTTTTCACCTGGTCAACCTTGGGTATATATTTGGTAAATAAAGCTACAGAATGGACATTCTTTTTTAACATGAATAACTTGTGTGTGTGTGTGTGTGTGTGTGTGTGTGTGTGTGTGTGTGTGTGTGTGTGTGTTTAATCCTACAGGCTTACGCCCAGTTCTTGGTGCCATGTCGGTGTGGGCATCGGCAACTGGTTTACCTCACTCAGGATGAAATATTCTAGTTCCATCCATTTGCCTAAGAATTTCATGTGGTCACTGTTTTTAATAGTTGAGTAGTACTCCGTTGTGTAAATTTACCACATTTTCTGTATCCATTCTTCTGCTGAAGGACTTCTTGGTTGTTTCTAGCTTCTGGCTATTATAAATAAGGCCGCTATGTACATAGTAGAGTATGTATCATTGTTATATGTTATTTGGGTGTTTGCCCAGGAGTGGTACAGCTGGGTCCTCAGGTAGTATTATGTCAAATTTCCTGTGGAACCATCAGACTGATTTTCAGAGTGGTTTTACCAGTTTGCAATGCCACCAAGAATGAAAGGTGTGCCTAATTTTCAACATCCTTGCCAGCATCTGCTGTCACCTGAGTTTTTAACTTAGCCAGTCTGACTGGTGTGATGTAAAAACACAGAGTTGTTTTGATTTGCATTTCACTGATAACTAAGAAGGCTGAACATTTCTTTAGGTCCTTCTCAGTCATTCAGAATTTCTCAGTTGAGAATTCTTTGTTTAGCTCTCTACACCATTTTTAATAGAATTACTTGATTCTCTGAGATCTAACTTTTTGAGTTCTTTGTAGGCATTGAATAGTCCTGTATCGAATGTAGGATTGGTAGAGATCTTTTTGCAATGTGTTGGTTGCTGTTTTGTTCTATTGAAAGTGTCCTTTTTTATGCAGAAGCTTTGCAATTTTATCAGGTCCCGTTTGTTGATTCTTGATTTTAGAGCATAAGCCATTGGTGGTCTGTTCAGACAGTTTTTCCCTGTGCTTAAGTCTTCAAGGTTCTTCTTTACTTTCTCTTCTATTAGTTTCAGTGTATCTGGTTTTATATGGAGGTCTTTGATCCACTTTGACTTGAGCTTTGTACAAGGAAATAAGAATGGGTAAATTTGCATTATTCAACATGCTGACCTTCAGTTGAACCAACAGCATTTGTTGAAAATGTTTTCTTTATTCCACTGTATGGTTTTAGCTCCTTTGTCAAAAATCAAGTGAAATAGGTGTGTGGGTTCATTTCTGGGTCTTTTTCTATTCCATTAATCTAACTGCCTGTCTCTGTACCAATACCATGCAGTTTTTATCACAATTGCTCTGTAATACAGCTTAAGGTCAGAGATGGTGATTCCCCCAGATGTTCTTTTATTGTTGAGAATAATTTCGCTCTCCTGGGTTTCTGTTATTCAAAATGAATTTTCAAATACCTCTTTATAAGTCTGTGAAGAATTTAGTTGGAATTTTGATGGGGATTGCACTGAATCTGTAGATTGCTTTGGGAAAGATGGCCAGTTGTACAAAATTAATCCTGCCAATGCATAAGCATGGGAAATCTTTGATCTTCTGAGATAATCTTCAATTTCTTTCTTCAGAGACTTGAAGTTCTTGTCATACAGATCTTTCCCTTTCTTAGTTAGCGTCATACCAAGGTACTTTATATTATTTTTGACTAAACTATCATTTACCATGATTAAACAGACTTCATCCCAGTGATGCAAGGATGGTTGAATATATGGAAATCTATCAATGTGATCTACAATATATACAAACTCAAAGCAAAAAAGAAAAACACCCACAAAAACAAAAAACAAAAACACAAAATTATGTTTGACTGTATGTTTTCTCTTACTCAGTAAAGTTACCCCAAAATATTATTCTCAGCCCTCAATTTGATTATTTCCTGCTGTCTACCCACTTTGGGTAAGCTTACTTTCTTTTTCCTAAGAGCTCAGTGTTGCTATGTTGCAAATATGAGATCTCTTCAATTTCTTTATGAAGGCACTTAGAAATACGCTGTTTTAGTATAACTTTCATCATGGCCCATAATTTTGGGTATGTTGTATATTCATTTTCATTGAAGTCTATGGAGACTTATTTTATTCTTTATTTCCATTCAGTATTAAGTTGTTCAGTTTCCATGAGTTTGTAAACTTTTTGTTGTTTCTGTTGTTGTTGATATCTAGCTTTGATCTGTCATTGTTTATTATAATGCAGGGAGTTATTTCAATATTCTTAAACTTCTTCAGACTTGCTTTGTGTTCTAGGATGCAGTCAATTTTGGAGAAAGTGCTACAATGTACAGAGAAGAATATATATTCATTTTGTTTTGGTAAAATTTTCTATAGATATCTGTTAGGTCCATTTGGCGTGCAATGTCTGTTAACTCTGGCATTTTTCTGTTTAATTTCTGTCTGGAGGACCTGTCCATTGGTGGGTAGGTGATTAGGGTATTGAAGTCTAACACTCTAAGTTTGTTGGGAATAACATGTAATTAAAGCTGTAGTAGTGTTTCTTTTATAAAGCCAATTGCCTTTATGCTGGGGGTACAGGTGCTAAGAATTGAAATGTCATCTTGGTGAATTTTTCATTTGATGAGTTTTTAATGTTTTCCTATTTCTTTTGATCAGTTTTAGTTTGAAGTCTCTTCTGTTGGCTATTAAATAGTTGCACCAGACTGCTTCTTAGGTCCTTTTGCTTGAATTACATCTCCCAACCATTTATTTTGAGGTAATTTCTATCTCTGATGTCAAGTTGTGTTTCTTGTATATATCAGAAGGATGAAACCTGTCTCTATCTCCCTTCTGTTAGTTTTTCAGAGAACTGAGCCCATTGATATTAAGAGAGATCAAAGACCGATGAATGCTAATTCCTGTTTTTTTTTGTTCTTAGTGGTTGTGGCGAAGTTGATGGTGGTATGTGTGGGTGTGTGTTTCTTCTTTTGTTTTTGCTACTGTGATATTATTTATTTCCTGTGTAAATGGGTATAGTTAACCTCCTTGGGTTAGAGGGTTTGGGTTTTTTTTCCTCAATATTTTCTATAGGACTAGATCTGTAAATGGATATTATTTAACATTGAAGTTTTCATTTAATATCTTTTTTTCTTATAAGGTGATTGAAAGGTTTCCTGGGAATGTTAGTAGTTTGAGCTGGCATCTGTAGGGTCTCTTAGAATTTTCAAGACATCTCTCTAGGCTCTTCTGAGTTTTAGAGTTTCCGTTGAGAAGATAGATGTAATTACAATAGATTTGCCTTTACATGTTACTTCATTTCCTGTACAGCTCTTAATATTCTGTCTTTGTCCATATGCTTATTGTTTTTATTATTATGTGAAGAGATGACTTTCTTTTCCAGGGCAATATATTTGAGGTTCTTTTACTTTTAAATGTATCTCTTTCTTTAGGTTAGAAATTTTTTCTGTTATGTTGTTGAAACTATTTTCTGGGCTCCTAAGCTGAGATTCTTCTCCTTTCTTCATTCCTTTCATTCTTGGCTTTGGTATTTTCTTACTGTTCTAGATTTTGAGGATGTTTTATATCAGGAGATTTTAGATTATATATATATATATATATTTGTAATATATAATATATATTTATAATATTACATATAATATTTAATATATAATATATATTTATAATATATATTTAATATATATTTATTATATATATATATGTATAGATAACCAACGTATCTATTTCTTCTAGCATATCTTCAATGCCTAAAATTCTCTCGTCCATTTCTGGTATTCAGTTGGTGAAGCTTTCTTCTGTAGGTCCTGCTTGAATTCCTAATTTTTAATTTCAAATATTCTTCCTATTTTATTTTCTTAATTACTTCTCTTTTCACTTTCAGATTTTGTTTCTTTTCTTTTTTTTTTTTTGGAGCTGGGACCGAACCCAGGGCCTTGCGCTTGCTAGGCAAGTGCTCTACCACTGAGCTAAATCCCCAACCCCCACTTTCAGATTTTTAAGAGTTTTATTCACTTACTTCAACTGTGTTTCTTGGATTATTTTAAGGGATTTAATAATTTTATTTATTCATTAATTGGATATTTTTATTTACATTTCAAGTGCTATTCCCTTTCCAGGTTCTCCATCTATATCCCATCCACCTATCCCATCTACCCCTCTACCTTCTATGAGGTTATGAGGGTGTTCCCCCACCCATGTACCTACCCCTTCCTGTCTCCCGCCCTGAAACTTCCTTACACTTGGGGGGGTGTCAAGCCTTACAATTGGGGGGGTGTCAAGCCTTACAATTGGGGGGGTGTCAAGCCTTATCAGGACAAAGGGCTTCTCCTCTCATTGGTGCACAAGGCCGTTCTCTGTTACATATTCAGCTGGAGCCATGAGTCTGTCCATATGTACTTTTTGGATGGTGGTTTAGTCTCTGGAAACTCTGTTGTTCTCCTTGTAGGGTGGGTATAGTTGTTCTTATGTGGTTGCAAACCCTTTCATCTCCTTCAATCCTTTCTCTAACTCCCCTAATGGAAACCATTCTCAGATCAATGATTGGCTGCAAGCATCTCCCTGTGTATTTGTAATACTCTGGCAGAACCTCTCAGGAGGCAGCTATATCAGGCTCCTGTCAGCATGCACTTTTTGGCATCAGCAGTATTGTCTGGGTTAGGTGACTATATGTATATGGGGTGAATCCCCAGGTACGGCAGTCTCTGGATGGTCTTTCCTTTAGTTTCTGCTCCAAACTTTGTCTTTATATATCGTCCTATGAATATTTTTCCCCTTCTAAAAAGGAATGAACCATCTGCACTTTGGTTGTCCCTTCCCTTGAGTCTCATGTTGTTTGTGGACATTATCTTGGGTAATTCAAGCTTTTGAGCTAATATACACTTACCAATGAGTGCATATCATGTGTGGTTTTCTGTGATTGGGTTACCTCACCTTCATAACATTTATTTTAAGGTTCCCTTCTTATGCTTCAGCTATGTTGTAATACTCAGGACCTGTTGTGGTAGGATACCTCAATGCTAGTAAAGATATATTGCCTTGGCTATTATAGATAGAATTTAGGCTTATTTCTAGTCATTTAGATAGCAGATGATTATCTACTAGAAACTAATTTTTGAGTGTGTCTTCATAGACTGAGTGCTTTATTCCTTGATATCTGTTTCCTTTCTGGACTTCTGGAGATTGTGATGTCATGTTTTCCTCTTTTCTCCATTGCCCAACTGGTGTGTTCACAGGAAATGCCTTCTAGTGTTGGAGGCTGGAATACTGAGATGAGTCTGTGGATAAAATGTTAGAGAAGAAGGTCTTTGTCATCCCTCGGAGATGAAATCACAGAGGAAGGGGAGATCATAGCCTATTTCTTGCTACAAAGTTGGTGATAAACCTGGGAACAATAGAAGTAGTATGGGTTCCCATCCTACTTGATGCCATGGGAGGAGCTGCCCTTGGATTAGCAGGGACCGAAAGCTAGGGTTGGGCTCTGGGACAAAGCAATGGGTCTAGGGAGAAAGGTTAGTAGGGGAATATGTGAGATCCATTAAAGTGGAAGTAAGGAGGGCGAGCCAGGCTAGACTTTTGAAGGGAGTTCTGCTGTAGAGCTGGGGTTGAAGTTGAAGGATTGGAACTGGGGGAATAGAGAAGAAGAAGGTCTACAAGCTGCTCTTGGTTTTTAGACAGGTATGACTTGTGGGTTAGCAGAGAGGGCCTGATGGAGTTGGGGGCTGGTAAAAAGCAAAGAATGAGGGACAATAGAAAGGGAGTACTGTGGAATACACAGAAGGTAGGAGCTGGGATGGGGGTGATGACCACAACAGAAAAGGCTACCAAAATTGTTCTGCTACAGAACTGGGCATGATAGGAGCTTTTCAGATCTTCTAGGTCTATGTAAAAACATATTTTTATGATCAACATAAGATAATACATAAACATATTTTATTTTCTGCTTTGATGTCATCAATGTCTCTGATTTTATGTACTTTTAACTTGAATCAGTACCCCCCCAATTCCTTGAGCTATAGAAATATGTCACACAAAATTGTCTAAATGATTATATGAAAGAATTTTCAATTTAATTGTTGAAGAATGGTCTTCATACAGTATTCTACTGTATTGTATGTGATAGGTGATAGTCTTTTTCTCTGTGTGTCTTCTTTTCTCTATCACTCTCTCTCCAACCAATGTCTCTCTCCTTCTTTCTCTCTTTCCTTCTCTCTCTCCATCCTTCCTTTTCTGCCTTGCACCTCTGAATTGTCTCTATATTTCCAAATCCTCAGGCATCAATAATTTCATAAGAAAAGGCAGATACCATCTCAATATGATGTTGCCCTAGTTTTATTGAACCAAGTTCTATTCTTTGGTTTAAGCTTACCTCCACACATAACAGAGACTTCTTCACTTAAGTATTTCTTCTGTTCAATCTTTCTCTCTTTTCCATTTGAGTACCTATGTATGTATATTCCCATAGTTGGAATTGTTCTAGGTAGGATGTTCTGTTTACTAGCCTTCTCTTTATATATTTTTGTTTTCTGGTAAACTCCTTTTTCCACCCATGCTATACTATATTATTCAGATCTTCCAATTATTTCTTGTTTGTATCTTTATATTTCTTTTAGAGACAGTTTTTCTATAGCACATGATGTCCTGAATGTCACTATGTAACCCAAAATGGATGTAAACATGCTGGTGCTGTCCACCTCAGTCTTCCAATTCCTTGAACTAGAGGTATATACAAATATCCTGAATTATTTGCTTCTTTAATCTTAATTTTTCTAAAATTTTAATTTTTTTCCTGTTTTTTTCTCTTAGATATTTTCGTTGTTTTGGGGTCTGGTGAAAATCCAATACCCAGAACATATCAAGTTTCTTAACAAGAGCAACTTTGTTGATCTCAACAGCAAACTGATGGTCCTGACTCTTCTGAGTAAGCTAGTTTTAAAGCTCAAAAACCACAAGCAATGTGTGTATGATAGCATCACAAGATCTAAAACCAGAAGCAGGTGGGCCATCTATGATTATACAAGAGGGAGCAATAGCAGGCTGGCATCTTAATAGTGGGATTCCAAGTCATAAGTCCTGGGAGGGGTGGCAAGAAAGGAAGAAAAGAAGAGAGAGAGAGAGAGAGAGAGAGAGAGAGAGAGAGAGAGAGAGAGAGAGAGAGAGAGAGAGAGAGAAATGTGTCCCTTGCTTGATCTTGATCTTAAATGGGTTGCTGGCTTACAATGGTGATATGCCAAGCTTCACCTTTTCATCATAACTGTATTAAAAAATTTTCACCTTGTATAGTTCATCCTCTATTGTCTGTGCTAACTTAGGTCTCTTCTCTGATAACTCTTCATTCTTTGCCATGGCTCATACATTCCCACTTCTTTAAAGTATTTATTGCTTTAGATATACTGAATTATAGATGTTAGAAGAAAACAGAAGCTGCTCAAGACTAAAGAAAAATAATTTAATTGCATTGAAAAGACTTTTTTCCTCAGTAACACCATCATTTTGGAGTACTGAGCTGGAGTACTGCAGTTGAGATATTTAGGTCAAATTCATTCACTCCTGAAACCCAATACTTTGAAAACAGATTTGGGGTTTCCTCATGCTAGGACATAGGCCTAGATTAGGCAGATCATTTTCCCCTTAATAACACATCATTCTGGTCTCTAGTGTGGAATGTTTCCCTCTGAATTTCACCCAGAATGTCAATCTTCTGAATTATTTCACTGTACATTCTGCATTCTCATTTGACCCATGACTCTATAACTACAGAAATTATTTTTACTGTACTGCTTTACAGACCCTTCAAAGGCTGATTGAATTAGACAGGACCAGAATGTCTCAAAGTTACTTTCTTGACTGTTTATGTTCTGTCGGGGTGGGGAAGTGGGAAGAGGTGGGTGGTTGGAAAGGGAAAGCACCCTCATAGAAGAAAGGGGAAGGGAAAAAGAATGGGGGGTTATAGATAGGAAACTGGGAAAGGGGATAATATTTGAAATGTAAGTAAGAAAATATCCAATAAAAAGGAAAATAGTCATTTTCTATACAATATATTCTGCTAATGCTTTCGAATCCTCGTTTTCTTGCCTTCTTTCCCATTCAGTCCATGCCCATATCCATTCTGGCTCTCCTAGAAAACAAACTGGCATGTAACAGAAAATAATAATATACAAAAAGTTAAACAAAGACTATACATGGACTGACCCTGGACTCTGACCTCATAGGTAGCAATGAATAGCCTAGTAAGGGCACCAGTGGAAGGGGAAGCCCTTGGTCCTGCCAAGACTGAACCCCCAGTGAACGGGATTATTGAGGGGAGGGCAGTAAGTGGAGGAGGATGGGGAGGGGAATACCCAGATAGAGAAGGGGAGGGGGAGGGGTTGGGGGATGTTTGCTTGGAAACCAAGAGAGGTAATAACAATTGAAATGTAAATAAGAAATAACCAATTTAATAAAGATGGAGAAAAGGGGAAAAAAGTAAAAAACAAAAAAAAGTTAAACAAAAAAGCAACAATGAAAATAAGACATCAGACAAACAGAAGAAATTAAGCCCAAGAAAAGGCACAAGAAACAAATATAGGTGCAGAGACCCACTTGTATACATATTAAGGAATCCTTTAATACCACAAAATAAGAAACCACAATAGATGCATAAAGTACAAGGGTAAGATTAAATAAATATTTGAAGAAAAGCAAATAGGAATAAAAATAAAGTGAAATTTTAAAAGCCCCGATAAAATATATGAGACAAATATTCTTCAAAGTTGACACTGAGAGTTCCTTTTCCTTGGTTATCTATTTCTGAGAATGCAGCCTGCCCTTAAGAGTAGTTTGTTTCCCTAGTGAGAGACACTCCAAGGAAACAATTTTTGTCATTTTGAGTGGCTATCAATTGGAGATAGTTACTAAGTAAGGAAAGGGCATGTATCAACTTCTTTCAACTCCTGGACTCCATCTATCTGATATCCTGCACATGCTGCCTTGGTATCTGTGAGTTATATGTGCATTGGGTGTGCTTTTTTAGAAGGTCTTATTTTCTTGGTGTTCCTCATCCCTTCTGGCTTCTTTCAGCTCCTTCTTATGGTGGGCTCACTGAGCTCTGGATAAAGGGATCTCATTGAAACCTTTCTTGTAGGACTGAGTTTCTGCGGTTTCTCATGCTCTACCTATTGTTTGGCTGTGGACCTTTGTATTTCTTCCCATCTGCTGCAGGGAGAAGCGTTTCTTAGGATGGCTGAGCAAGGATCTGGTCTACAACTATAGCAGAGTGTCTCTAGGAGTCACTTTACGGGGACACACATCTTATGGAACAGTAGGTTTTGGTTTACCACTAGATTCTTGGGCTCTCTACTTTCAGGTTCTTGGTCACCAAAGCAAGGTAGCAATAAGCTTTGTGCCATTGCATGAATATATTTTGCAGATATGATATTGTAGATCTAATAGTTCAACTCCCCATGCTCAATGAGTACAACCACCTTACTAAAAGCCTTTGAATTGGCTGGGAAAAAATGGATTTTCCTAGCACAAGATTTTTTAACTTTCCTGTGACACATACCTACATTTTCAGCCTGTTGTACATATTTAAGAAACATGTGAAGAAATTCACAAGGTCAATAGACATCTTTCCTTTGTCAAGCCCTGAAGCTCTCCCTCCCATACAACTATTACACATTGACTGAATTGTGTTTCTATCTGTTTAGAGTAGATTGTTTTCTTTATTATACTCTGACAAGATGAAAGAAATCATACCTCTACTTCTTTGCTTTTTTTTCTATGATGGGTTTGCCATTTTCTTTATTTGATCTGTTTCATTGCTTTTTCAGTCCTTTGGTTCTTTATTCTTTTCTAGTTTTTTTTTTTTAAAGCACAAATTTTTTTTATTAACTTGAGTATTTCTTATATACATTTCGAGTGTTATTCCCTTTCCCGGTATCCGGGCAAACATCCCCCTCCCTCCTCCTCTTCCTTATGGGTGTTCCCCTCCCGACCCTCCCCCCATTGCCGCCCTCCCCCCACCAGTCTAGTTCACTGGGGGTTCAGTCTTAGCAGGACCCAGGGCTTCTCCTTCCACTGGTGCTCTTACTAGGATATTCATTGCTACCTATGAGGTCAGAGTCCAGGGTCAGTCCATGTATAGTCTTTAGGTAGTGGCTTAGTCCCTGGAAGCTCTGGTTGCTTGGCATTGTTGTACATATGGGGTCTCCTACCCCTTCAAGCTCTTCCAGTTCTTTCTCTGATTCCTTCAACGGAGGTCCTATTCTCAGTTCAGTGGTTTGCTGCTGGCATTCGCCTCTGTATTTGCTGTATTCTGGCTGTGTCTCTCAGGAGCGATCTACATCCGGCTCCTGTCAGCCTGCACTTCTTTGCTTCATCCATCTTGTCTAATTGGGTGGCTGTATATGTATGGGCCACATGTGGGGCAGGCTCTGAATGGGTGTTCCTTCATTCTCTGTTTTAATCTTTGCCTCTCTCTTCCCTGCCAAGGGTATTCTTGTTCCCCTTTTAAAGAAGGAGTGAAGCATTCACAATTTGATCATCCGTCTTGAGTTTCATTTGTTCTAGGCATCTAGGGTAATTCAAGCATTTGGGCTAATAGCCACTTATCAATGAGTGCATACCATGTATGTCTTTCTATGATTGGGTTAGCTCACTCAGGATGATGTTTTCCAGTTCCAACCATTTGCCTACGATTTTCATAAAGTCGTTGTTTTTGATAGCTGAGTAATATTCCATTGTGTAGATGTACCACATTTTCTGCATCCATTCCTCTGTTGAAGGGCATCTGGGTTCTTTCCAGCTTCTGGCTATTATAAATAAGGCTGAAATGAACATAGTGGAGCACGTGTCTTTTTTATATGTTGGGGAATCTTTTGGGTACATGCCCAAGAGAGGTATAGCTGGATCCTCAGGCAGTTCAATGTCCAATTTTCTGAGGATCCTCCAGACTGATTTCCAGAATGGTTGTACCAGTTTGCAATCCCACCAACAATGGAGGAGTGTTCCTCTTTCTCCACATCCTCGCCAGCATCTGTTGTCCCCTGAGTTTTTGATCATAGCCATTCTCACTGGTGTGAGGTGAAATCTCAGGGTTGTTTTGATTTGCATTTCCCTTATGACTAAAGATGTTGAACATTTCTTTAGGTGTTTCTCAGCCATTTGGCATTCCTCAGCTGTGAATTCTTTGTTTAGCTCTGAACCCCATTTTTTTCTTTCTTTTTTTTTTTATTAACTTGAGTATTTCTTATATACATTTCAAGTGTTATTCCCTTTCCCGGTTTCCGGGCAAACATCCCCCTCCCCCCTCCCTTTCCTTATGGGTGTTCCCCTCCCAACCCTCCCCCCATTGCCGCCCTCCCTCCATAGTCTAGTTCACTGGGGGTTCAGTCTTAGCAGGACCCAGGTCTTCCCCTTCCACCGGTGCTCTTACTAGGATATTCATTGCTACCTATGGGGTCAGAGTCCAGGGTCAGTCCATGTATAGTCTTTAGGTAGTGGCTTAGTCCCTGGAAGCTCTGGTTGCTTGACATTGTTGTACTTTTGGGGTCTCGAGCCCCTTCAAGCTCTTCCAGTTCTTTCTCTGATTCCTTCAACGGGGTCCTATTCTCAGTTCAGTGGTTTGCTGCTGGCATTCGCCTCTGTATTTGCTGTATTCTGGCTGTGTCTCTCAGGAGAGATCTACATCCGGTTCCTGTAGGCCTGCACTTCTTTGCTTCGTCCATCTTCTCTAATTGGGTGGCTGTATATGTATGGGTCATATGTGGGGCAGGCTCTATATGGGTGTTCCTTCAGTCTCTGTTTTAATCTTTGCCTCTCCCTTCCCTGCCAAGGGTATTCTTTTTCCTCATTTAAAGAAGGAGTGAAGCATTCACATTTTGATCATCCGTCTTGAGTTTCATTTGTTCTAGGCATCTAGGGTAATTCAAGCATTTGGGCTAATAGCCACTTATCAATGAGTGCATACCATGTATGTCTTTCTGTGAATGGGTTAGCTCACTCAGGATGATATTTTCCAGTTCCAACCATTTGCCTATGAATTTCATAAACTCGTTGTTTTTGATAGCTGAGTAATATTCCATTGTGTAGATGTACCACATTTTCTGAATCCATTCCTCTGTTGAAGGGCATCTGGGTTCTTTCCAGTTTCTGGCTATTATAAATAAGGCTGCGATGAACATAGTGGAGCACGTGTCTCTTTTGTATGTTGAGGAATCTTTTGGGTATATGCCCAAGAGAGGTATAGCTGGATCCTCAGGCAGTTCAATGTCCAATTTTCTGAGGAACCTCCAGACTGATTTCCAGAATGGTTGTACCAGTCTGCAATCCCACCAACAATGGAGGAATGTTCCTCTTTCTCCACATCCTCGCCAGCATCTGCTGTCACCTGAGTTTTTGATCTTAGCCATTCTCACGGTGTGAGGTGAAATCTCAGGGTTATTTTGATTTGCATTTCCCTTATGACTAAAGATGTTGAACATTTCTTTAGGTGTTTCTCAGCCATTCGGCATTCCTCAGCTGTGAATTCTTTGCTTAGCTCTGAACCCCATTTTTTAATAGGGTTATTTGTTTCCCTGCAGTCTAACTTCTTGTGTTCTTTGTATATTTTGGATATAAGGCCTCTATCTCTTGTAGGATTGGTAAAGATCTTTTCCCAATTTGTTGGTTGCCGTTTTGTCCTAACCACAGTGTCCTTTGCCTTACAGAAGCTTTGCAGTTTTATGAGATCCCATTTGTCGATTCTTGATCTTAGAGCGTAAGCCATTGGTGTTTTGTTCAGGAAATTTTTTCCAGTTCCCATGTGTTCCAGATGCTTCCCTAGTTTTTCTTCTATTAGTTTGAGTGTGTCTGGTTTGATGTGGAGGTCCTTGATCCACTTGGACTTAAGCTTTGTACAGGGCGATAAGCATGGATCGATCTGCATTCTTCTACATGTTGCCCTCCAGTTGAACCAGCACCATTTGCTGAAAATGCTATCTTTTTTCCATTGGATGGTTTTGGCTCCTTTGTCAAAAATGAACTGACCATAGGTGTGTGCGTTCATTTCTGAGTCTTCAATTCTATTCCATTGGTCTATCTGTCTGTCTCTGTACCAATACCATGCAGTTTTTATCACTATTGCTCTGTAATACTGCTTGAGTTCAGGGATAGTGATTCCCCCTGAAGTCCTTTTATTGTTGAGGATAGCTTTAGCTATCCTGGGCTTTTTGTTATTCCAGATGAATTTGCAAATTGTTCTGTCTAACTCTTTGAAGAATTGGATTGGTATTTTGATGGGGATTGCATTGAATCTGTAGATTGCTTTTGGTAAAATGGCCATTTTTACTATATTAATCCTGCCAATCCATGAGCATGGGAGATCTTTCCATCTTCTGAGGTCTTCTTAAATTTCTTTCTCAGTGTCTTGAAGTTCTTATTGTACAGATCTTTTACTTGCTTGGTTAAAGTCACACCGAGGTACTTTATATTATTTGGGTCTATTATGAAGGGTGTCGTTTCCCTAATTTCTTTCTCGGCTTGTTTCTCTTTTGTATAGAGGAAGGCAACTGATTTATTTGAGTTAATTTTATACCCAACCACTTTGCTGAAGTTGTTTATCAGCTTTAGTAGTTCTCTGGTGGAACTTTTGGGATCACTTAAATATACTATCATGTCATCTGCAAATAGTGATATTTTGACCTCTTCTTTTCCGATCTGTATCCCCTTGATCTCCTTTTGTTGTCTGATTGCTCTGGCTAGAACTTCAAGAACTATATTGAATAAGTAGGGAGAGAGTGGGCAGCCTTGTCTAGTCCCGGATTTTAGTGGGATTGCTTCAAGTTTCTCTCCATTTAGTTTAATGTTAGCAACTGGTTTGCTGTATATGGCTTTTACTATGTTTAGGTATGGGCCTTGAATTCCTATTCTTTCCAGGACTTTTATCATGAAGGGGTGTTGAATTTTGTCAAATGCTTTCTCAGCATCTAATGAAATGATCATGCGGTTCTGTTCTTTCAGTTTGTTTATATAATGGATCACGTTGATGGTTTTCCGTATATTAAACCATCCCTGCATGCCTGGGATGAAGCCTACTTGATCATGTTGGATGATTGTTTTTATGTGCTCTTGAATTCGGTTTGCCAGAATTTTATTGAGTATTTTTGCGTCGATATTCATAAGGGAAATTGGTCTGAAGTTCTCTTTCTTTGTTGTGTCTTTGTGTGGTTTAGGTATAAAAGTAATTGTGGCTTCGTAGAAGGAATTCGGTAGTGCTCCATCTGTTTCAATTTTGTGGAATACTTTGGATAATATTTGTATGAGGTCTTCTATGAAGGTTTGATAGAATTCTGCACTAAACCCATCTCAACCTGGGCTCTTTTTGGTTGGGAGACCTTTAATGACTGCTTCTATTTCCTTAGGAGTTATGGGGTTGTTTAGCTAGTTTATCTGTTCCTGATTTAACTTCGATACCTGGTATCTGTCTAGGAAATTGTCCATTTCCTGAAGATTTTCAAGTTTTGTTGAATATAGGTTTTTATAGTAAGATCTGATGATTTTTTGAATTTCCTCTGAATCTGTAGTTATGTCTCCCTTTTCATTTCTGATTTTGTTAATTTGGACGCACTCTCTGTGTCCTCTCGTTAGTCTGGCTAAGGGTTTATCTATCTTGTTGATTTTCTCAAAGAACCAGCTTTTGGTTCTGTTGATTCTTTCTATGGTCCTTTTTGTTTCTACTTGGTTGATTTCAGCTCTGAGTTTGATTATTTCCTGCCTTCTACTCCTCCTGCGTGTATTTGCTTCTTTTTGTTCTAGAGCTTTTAGGTGTGCTGTCAAGCTGCTGACATATGCTCTTTCCTGTTTCTTTCTGCAGGCACTCAGCGCTATGAGTTTTCCTCTTAGCACAGCTTTCATTGTGTCCCATAAGTTTGGGTATGTTGTACCTTCATTTTCATTAAATTCTAAAAAGTTTTTAATTTCTTTCTTTATTTCTTCCTTGACCAGGTTATCATTGAGTAGAGCATTGTTCAATTTCCACGTATATGTGGGCATTCTTCCCTTATTGTTATTGAAGACCAGTTTTAGGCCGTGGTGGTCCGATAGCACGCATGGGATTATTTCTATCTTTCTGTACCTGTTGAGGCCTGTTTTTTGACCAATTATGTGGTCAATTTTGGAGAAAGTGCCATGAGGAGCTGAGAAGAAGGTATATCCTTTTGCTTTAGGATAGAATGTTCTATAAATATCCGTTAAGTCCATTTGGCTCATGACTTCTCTTAGTCTGTCGACATCACTGTTTAATTTCTGTTTCCATGATCTGTCCATTGATGAGAGTGGGGTGTTGAAATCTCCCACTATTATTGTGTGAGGTGCAATGTGTGTTTTGAGCTTTAGTAAGGTTTCTTTTACGTATGTAGGTGCCCTTGTATTTGGGGCATAGATACTTAGGATTGAGAGTTCATCTTGGTGGATTTTTCCTTTGATGAATATGAAGTGTCCTTCCTTATCTTTTTTGATGACTTTTAGTTGGAAATTGATTTTATTTGATATTAGAATGGCTACTCCAGCTTGCTTCTTCTGACCATTTGCTTGGAAAGTTGTTTTCCAGCCTTTCACTCTGAGGTAGTGTCTGTCTTTGTCTCTGAGGTGTATTTCCTGTAGGCAGCAGAATGCAGGGTCCTCGTTGCGTATCCAGTTTGTTAATCTATGTCTTTTTATTGGGGAGTTGAGGCCATTGATATTGAGAGATATTAAGGAATAGTAATTATTGCTTCCCGTTATATTCATATTTGGATGTAAGGTTATGTTTGTGTGCTTTCATTCTCTTTGTTTTGTTGCCAAGACGATTAGTTTCTTGCTTCTTCTAGGGTATAGCTTGCCTCCTTATATTGGGCTTTACCATTTATTATCCTTTGTAGTGCTGGATTTGTAGAAAGATACTGTGTAAATTTGGTTTTGTCATGGAATATCTTGGTTTCTCCATCAATGTTAATTGAGAGTTTTGCTGGATACCGTAACCTGGGCTGGCATTTGTGTTCTCTTAGGGTCTGTATGACATCAGTCCAGGATCTTCTGGCCTTCATAGTTTCTGGCGAGAAGTCTGGTGTGATTCTGATAGGTCTGCCTTTATATGTTACTTGACCTTTTTCCCTTACTGCTTTTAATATTCTTTCTTTATTTTGTGCGTTTGGTGTTTTGACAATTATGTGACGGGAGGTGTTTCTTTTCTGGTCCAATCTATTTGGAGTTCTGTAGGCTTCTTGTATGTCTATGGGTATCTCTTTTTTTAGGTTAGGGAAGTTTTCTTCTATGATTTTGTTGAAGATATTTACTGGTCCTTTGAGCTGGGAGTCTTCACTCTCTTCTATACCTATTATCCTTAGGTTTGATCTTCTCATTGAGTCCTGGATTTCCTGTATGTTTTGGACCAGTAGCTTTTTCCGCTTTACATTATCCTTGACAGTTGAGTCAATGATCTCTATGGAATCTTCTGCTCCTGAGATTCTCTCTTCCATCTCTTGTATTCTGTTGGTGAAGCTTGTATCTACAGCTCCTTGTCTCTTCTTTTGGTTTTCTATATCCAGGGCTGTTTCCCTGTGTTCTTTCTTGATTGCTTCTATTTCCATCCTCAATTCCTTCAACTGTTTGATGTGTTTTCCTGGAATTCTTTCAGGGATTTTTGAGTCTCTTCTCTATGGGCTTCTGCTTGTTTATTTATGTTTTCCTGGAATTCTTTCAGGCATTTTTGCGATTCCTCTCTGTAGGCTTCTACTTGTTCTCTAAGGGAGTTCTTCACGTCTTCCTTGAAGTCCTCCAGCATCATGATCAAAAATGATTTTGAAACTAGATCTTGCTTTTCTGTTGTGTTTGGATATTCCATGTTTGTTTTGATGGGAGAATTGGGCTCCGATGGTGCCATGTAGTCTTGGTTTCTGTTGCTTGGGTTCCTGCGCTTGCCTCTCGCCATCAGATTATCTCTAGTGTTAAGTTGTTCTGCTATTTCTGACAGTGGCTAGACTGTCCTATAAGCCTGTGTGTCAGGAGTGCTGTAGACCTGTTTTCCTCTCTTTCAGTCAGTAATGGGGACAGAGTGTTCTGCTTTCGGGCGTGTAGTTTTTCCCCTCTACAGGTCTTCAGCTGTTCCTGTGGGCCTGTGTCTTGAGTTCACCAGGCAGCTTTCTTGCAGCAGAAAATTTGGTCTTACCTGTGGTCCCGAGGCTCAAGTTCGCTCGTGGGGTGCTGCCCACGGGCTCTCTGCAGCGGCAGCAACCAGGAAGACCTGTGCCACCCTTTCCGGGAGCTTCAGTGCACCAGGGTTCCAGATGGTCTTTGGCTTTTTCCTCTGGCGTCTGAGATGTGTGTGCAGAGAGCAGTCTCTTCTGGTTTCCCAGGCTTGTCTGCCTCTCTGAAGGTTTAGCTCTCCCTCCCACGGGATTTGGGTGCAGAGAACTGTTTATCTGGTCTGTTTCTTTCAGGTTCAGGCGGTGTCTCAGGCAGGTGTCCTGCTGCTCCTCGGCCCTCCCCCCACGGGAGCCCAGAGGCCTTATACAGTTTCCTCTTGGGCCAGGGATGTGGGCAGGGGTGAGCAGTGTTGGTGGTCTCTTCCGCTCTGCAGCCTCAGGAGTGCCCACCTGACCAGGCGGTTGGGTCTCTCTCTCACCGGGTCTGGGAGCAGAGAGCTGCTGCGGGCCAGGATCCGCGGGTCTTTTCTAGTTTTTTTTTAATTGGAATTTTTTATTTACATTAAAAATGAGTTCCCCTTTCCCAGTTTCCTATCCACAAACCCCCTAATAATTCTCAGCTGAGGAATCTCGAGTGGCTGAGAAGTACTTTTAAAAAATGTTTAACATCCTTAACCATCAGGGACATGCAAATCAAAACAACCCTGAGATTCCACATCACACTAGTCAGAAGGGCTAAGATCAAAAACTCAGGTGATAACAGATGATGGCAAGGATGTGAAGAAAGAGGAACACTCCTCCATTGTTGGTGTGATTGCAAGCTGGAACAACTACTCTGGAAATCAGTCTGGAGTTACTTCAAAAAATTGGACATAGTACTACCTGAGGACCCAGTTATACCACTCCTGGGCATATACCCATAAGATGCTCCAACATATAACAAGGACACCTGCTAAATTATGTTCATAGCAGTCTTTTCTCAGTTTTACTTAGAATATGATCTTATGTTTCAATAGTGCAAGAGTAACATGCTCTGCCTTTTTTTCTTCTTCTGAATTATGAAGAAGTTACACCTCATATACTGTTTAAAATTTTGCCTCTTAACTGGTTTATTTTTGCTTGGCTTTTGTAACAAGTACATTTTATTACTATTCTTATCTCTTCTTGAACTATGAAATTTCTGACTCTATGTTGACACTCAGTGGTCTCTAGAAATTTAGCTTACATCTGTCTTTGAACCTCTGCATTTTTGCTAAAGTTGCAAAAATACCCCCAGTTACTCTTTCCCAGAGAATGTCAGTTTGTTTCTGAAATTGCCTTAGCTTTTCTTCTGTACATATCATACTTTTTATTCACATGATGCTTGGAATTTTAAGTCATTCTGATGGTGAATACTGATACTGTGCATAAGATGTAAAATTAGCGTTAGTATTAAAGAAACATGAGTGTTATGACTTTGGGATTTCTAGTCACATCTATGTATCTGCTTATCAAATCTAACTGCAATGCTGATGCTTCTCTGTGGGTGGTTTTATTTACACTGAGCTTTTCATTTTACATTTCAGTGTAAGCCTTTAAAGTGGCTATTATTCTTTTATCATTGTACTGGCAAATAATCTCAAGTATTCTTTCTGAATAAGATATACAATGAGATTGAATTATTTTAAAAGCACAAAATATAGTGTTTATATTATACTGTATTTAGAGCATGCAGAGAAACCACAAGCATTGTCATATTTAAGGAATGTACAGAGAGTGTTTCACATACCATAGGATAGCTATTTGTAATAAAAGATTAAGTTCTGGATCTGTTTTGTAAATATAGTAGTACTTCTATGATATATTGAAAATGCAGTTATACATCAAATGTTTGACTTTAAAATGTACTTTATAATTTCATGCTGCAGATTTTGGACTACAGGAAATGCTTTCTTTTACTAGTTTACCAAAGATCCTCTGTCAAATTATTCTGAGTTTATCAAAGGTTCTCTATCATGATTATTTATTTTACTAGTGGAAATAGGACAGTGAGGTGCTGTCATTCTTTCATCGGCTTCCCTAAAAGAGTTACATGTATCCATTTTTACTGTTTGTTGTTGTGAAAATAAAAATGTTTTTATTTCTCTTTAAACCCTTCTCCTTAGAAGGGTTTAGAATATCCACTTAAATGGGTATTCAAAGGCTGTAATACTGATAATACTGATCTACTGCATTTTACAAATTATAATATTTTAAAAACTGATGATCTAAATGCTATTTTTGTTTGTTTGAGGTTGTAGATGAGTCAGAGAGTTCTAAAAGTTAAGAGAAGTTGAGGGTTTTACAAAAATAACATCTCTAATATGTATGAGTATGTTTTGGTGTGTATCTGTGTGTGTGTATTTGTGTACGTGTCTGTGAGTATAACTGTGTGTTTCCTTTACTAGTGTGAGCGCTATAAATTTGAAGCCCCTTATATGCTAGTTAACATTGCTTAGCAAATGCATATTGTTCCAAAACCATTTATTTGTAATGTACACATATTTAAACGTTTCATTTTATTATTAAATTTTCTTTATAAAGTAACAGTATTCTATCACTTTCTGAAATTCAATAGAGTTTACTCAGATTGCACCAGTTTTCATAAGTGTTCACTTGTTGTATGTCATTGGACATTATATTTGAGATATTTAAATGGGAAGAATTAAAACTCTCAACATCAAGTCTAGGACTGCTCTTTACCCCCAAACAATGACCTTTCTCATGCTGTTTGTCTGTTTGTCTCTGTAGTGTACATCCTCCACCTTTGCTTAATCATAAACCATTGACTCTTTTTAACCACATGACATTTGTACTTTAAACTTTTCATGAATCACTGATAATCTTGTAAGGAAAATTCAATGCTACTAATTACTCACAGGTGAGAATATATCATTAATAAATGTAAGTTCAGCTTATCAATTTTATAAGCACAATCATGGGTGTTACATTTTTCACATGAATTTTCACTCTGCTTTAAAGGCAAACAATTTCTACATGATTTTTATTGGACACCTCAGTTCCATTTCACATTTTTGGTCTTATTGAAATTCAACACCATTTTACTCTCTAGAATAAAAGGATTTCCAAGGAATACCTTTATTGAAACATTAAAATCCAAAAATACATGAGCATAGGAGATCTTCTATTTCTTTCTTCAGAGACTTGAAGCTCTTGTTATCCAAATCTTTCACTTGCTCAGTCAGAATCACACCAAGGTATTTTATATTATTTGTGAGTATTTTGAAGTATTGTCATTTCCCTAATTTCTTTCTTGGCCTGTTTATCCTTTGAGTAAGGGAAGGCTACTGAATTGTTTGAGTTAATTTTATATCCAGCCACTTTGCTGAAGTTGTTTGTCAGGTTTAGGAGTTCTCAGGGGAATTTTTGGGGTCACTTAAGTATACTATCCTATCATCTGCAAATAGTGTTATTTTGACTTCTTCTTTTCCAATGTGTATTTCTTTGACCTCCTTTTGTTGTCTAATTGCTCTGGGCAGGACATTGTGTACCATATTGAATAGGTAGAGAAGAGTGAGCAGTCTTGTCTCATTCCTGGTTTCAGTTGGATTGCTTCAAGTTTCTCTCCTTTAGTTTGATGTCAGCTACTAGTTTGCTGTATATTGCTTTTACTATATTTAGGTATGGGTCTTGAATTCCTGATCTTTCCAAGACTTTTACCATGAAGGGGTGTTGAAATTTGTCAAAAAGTTTCTAGGCATCTAATGAGATGATCATATGCCCCCCATTTTGAGTTTGTTTATATAGTGGATTACATTAATGGTTCATATATTGAATCATCCCTGCACCCCTGGAATGAAGTCTATTTTATCATGATAGACAGTCGTTTCTATGTGTCCTTGGATTCGGTTTGCGAGAATTTTATTGAGTAATTTTACATCATTATTCATAAGAGAAATTGGTCTAAAATTCTTTTCTTTGTTGGGTCTTCATATGGTTTAGGTATGAGTATAATCGTGGCTTCATAGAATGAATTGGGTTGTATAGATTAATGTCCTTATGCATGTGAGGGCAGGCACAAGATAAGGCAAGGCTTGTGATTGGGCAGTAAAAAAGTAAGGTGGCCACAGAGTTTTGGAGAGGGGAGAAAGAGAAGAAGAAGAGAAGAATCAAGATGAAGGAGAAGAATGACCCAGATTTATGTGGCTTTAAAGGGTTACAGGTAGTTATGAATATTTCATAAGGAATTGATTTTTATAGCATATTTTGTCTTATCTACGTGGGCAGTTTATGTCAATATTTATTGGCTCTGAGTTTATCGTGTGGATGTTCTGTGTAGTGAGAATTTACCGATATAAATTTGATTGATAAATTACAAGCTTATTGATTTTACTGGGTTGCTGGGAATGTGAACAGAGACCGCAGCAAGAGATGTCATGAGCTAGGTGGCCCCTCTATGGGACTGGCATGGCAGTGACCCACCTTGGGAACTAGATGGATGGCCGCTGATGGGGCTAGCCATGGATGCGAGATGGCTGCTGACAGGTGGAATGGGAACTGGAAACTTAGTGAGTTGGTTTGAGATGCTTTGCTGATTGAGATGAAAGTACCCCACAAGTGCCACGTGGCTCACTAGTGCCAGCGATAGCATGGGTTGGTGCATTTTGTTTTAATATTTACCACAACAGGGTAGTGTTCCTTCTGTTTCTATTTTGTGAAATAACTTGAAGAGTATTGGTATTAGGTCTTGTTTGAAGGTCTGATAGAATTCTGCATTAAACCCATCCCAAGGAGGGGAGGTGGGAATGGGTGTGTGGGAGAACACCCTCACAGACGCAGGGGAAGGAAGGATGGGATAGGGTGCTTCCAGAGGGGAAACTGGGAAAGGGAATAACGTTTCAAATGTAAATAAATAAAATATTCAATAAAAAATTAAAAAAATCACATATAAGCACACACTAAGAAATAGTAGGGTGGCGGAAATCATAAAAGTTATTACAATATTTAATTTGATTGCTTTTAAACAGAATAAACATTTCCTTCACAGGAAAAGGTTCATTTAAGCACTACAAAACAGTGGTCAAGAGAGAAAGGGTTGGGTCTGTAGTCATTCAGTATAGAACTGAAGATAATGGATCAGATTGTTTCATAAGATAGAAATTTTTAGCCAGAGCATTTCTCAGGTAACACTGCCTACTATTTTTTTAGAGGAGACATCGTTCAAGGGAAGTCCAACATTTGTATATGATCTTTTGCATTCTAAAAACCCTCAGAAGCATAAGTACAAGGGGCATAATCCCTTAGTGTCTATATAATGCTTGCTTGGGCTCTGTTTTATTAGCTATCTTTCCATGAGCTTCTGTGCAACATCTACACAGAAACTTCAGCACCCTCAGCTCTACAATGATTTTGAACTATCTTTAGAAAGCTGTAGAACCTTTAGAAGCTATACTCATATTTAAGAAAGCAATTGTCCCTCAATAGAAACAAATACTCTACAGAGGACTATGGATTTTAATGCAAGCTTAACAGAATTCTCAACAATTAGCACAAGCAATATGAAAATAGAAGCCACAGGAAAACTGTTTTCACTTTATACATACACAATCTTCACCAATATTAAGATAAATTACAGAGAAACAAGATGCATTCAAGTACTAACAACTGTACCCAGAGCAATACCCATACTCATGTTCATGTCTAAGGAATGTGGAAGCCTTAGGAATCTCAGGTATAAAGTGACCGTAATTTTTGCTCATCTCATTTAAAAGGCTCAACTAAGGTTATTGAACAGGCAAATCTTGTAAGAATGTATAAGCACACAGTCAGACTTTCACAGTCCATGAGAGTTTCAGAACATTTAGTAAAAAGAGATTTCAATCATATAGAGATAATTACAGGCAGCTGAGGAAAGCTTGGAGTGGAAGAGGTGGTATTCTGTAGGGCAGAAGACTCTACTTGAGTGTACAGTGACAGCCAACTCTGAAAACAATTAGATATAGATATAGACATAGATATAGATAGATATACTGTGTGTACATATATGTGTATATATTTGTATATGTGTATGAACATGTGCATATATACACATATGAATGCAGTAACAATTAGTGAAGAAAGAGGTTATGAATATGAACAAGATCAGGAAGGAATATTGAGGATTTGGAAGGAGGTGTTAATTGAGGATTAAAAATGTGCCAATCACTGTTTTGGTTCTATGATCTTATATGAAAGGATAAGATATATCCATGGTCATAAAAAAATCCCAGTCTCAGAAACTAAAAAGAGTCATAATGAAGCAAATATTTATTAATTAGATGATTGATGATGATGATTCCTAGAAAAATAATAATATGACTGTGGGATGGGATCAATATTCTCTATAATTTTAGAGAAAATACCCCAATATTTTGAATGTTTTTGAGTGTGATATTCTTACAAAATTCTTTCTTTAAATATAAAATTTATTTATTTTTATTGGATTTTTTAATTACATTTCAAATATTATCACCTTTCTCGGTTTCCCATCCTTATACCCCTATCCCAAACCCCCTCCCCCTTCCTGCATGAGGGTGTTCCTCCAATCAACCAAATACCCGTTCTCTCCTCCCAACCCTGACATTTCCCTACACTGGGATTTTTATTTACAAATTTCAAGTCAACTATATAAATAAACTTGACAAAACTATTCATATATAAAATCAATGTTCATATAAGTGTGTATATATTAATCTTGATATAACTAATTTCATCAGTACACAAAAGAACAACCTGGGTAGATAATCAACTTCTTTCATAGTACTCCTAAGTTTTTTCATTCCAGTGCTGATGTCTCAGCACTATGGTATTCATTTTGGAAGAGTGTCTCTTTAAATAAGCTTTAGCTGATGGCAGACCACATAGAATACTGTGTAATTATTCCCAACTTGATCTTGGATTCAGAATATCCATGCCTAACTGTTCTGAGCATGAGTGAACTAAAAGCATATTGGAATTGTTTCACCATTTTCATT